>NW_027440010.1:0-32410 GCF_031893055.1 Leptodactylus fuscus
TGTACACGATCAATGAAGCGCTAAGGGGAAAGTAGAAATCCTGCTTCATACAAGTTGCCGAGTAAGCGATCAATGAAACCCTATGGTGAAAATCAAACTCCGGCATGATAGAAGTTGCAAGATCACCCAGCTAGCCTATGATGGGTTGTCACTAGATAGGCTTAACTGTCAACTTTCCTATGGCTGCGACCTTCTCAGCCCGAGCTACTTTCAAGAGTACACGATCAATGAAACCCTATGGGGAAAATCAAACTCCGACATGGTACAAGTTGCAAGCTCACCCAGCTAGCCTGTGATGGGCTGTCACTAGATAGGCTTAACTGTCAACTTTCCCATGGCTGCGTCATTCTCAGCCCGAGCTACACTCAAGAGTACACGATCAATGAAGCGCTAAGGGGAAAGTAGAAATCCTGCTTCATACTAGTTGCCGAGTAACCGATCAATGAAACCCTATGGTGAAAATCAAACTCCGGCATGATACAAGTTGCAAGATCACCCAGCTAGCCTATGATGGGTTGTCACTAGATAGGCTTAACTGTCAACTTTCCCATGGCTGCGACCTTCTCAGCCCGAGCTACACTCAAGAGTACACGATCAATGAAACCCTATGGGGAAAATCAAACTCCGACATGGTACAAGTTGCAAGATCACCCAGCTAGCCTATGATGGGCTGTCACTAGATAGGCTTAACTGTCAACTTTCCCATGGCTTCGTCATTCTTAGCCCGAGCTACACTCAAGAGTACACGATCAATGAAGCGCTAAGGGGAAAGTAGAAATCCTGCTTCATACAAGTTGCCGAGTAAGCGATCAATGAAACCCTATGGTGAAAATCAAACTGCGGCATGATACAAGTTGCAAGATCACCCAGCTAGCCTATGATGGGTTGTCACTAGATAGGCTAACTGTCAACTTTCCCATGGCTGCGACCTTCTCAGCCCGAGCTACACTCAAGAGTACACGATCAATGAAGCGCTAAGGGGAAAGTAAAAATCCTGCTTCATACAAGTTGCCGAGTAAGCGATCAATGAAACCCTATGGTGAAAATCAAACTCCGGCATGATACAAGTTGCAAGATCACCCAGCTAGCCTATGATGGGTTGTCACTAGATAGGCTTAAACTGTCAACTTTCCCATGGCTGCGACCTTCTCAGCCCGAGCTACACTCACGAGTAAGCGATCAATGAAACCCTATGGTGAAAATCAAATTTCGACATGGTACAAGTTGCAAGATCACCCAGCTAGCCTATGATGGGCTGTCACTAGATAGGCTTAACTGTCAAGTTTCCCATGGCTGCGTCATTCTCAGCCCGATCTACACTCAAGAGTACACGATCAATGAAGCGCTAAGGGGAAAGTAGAAATCCTGCTTGATACAAGTTGCCGAGGAAGCGATCAATGAAACCCTATGGTGAAAATCAAACTCCGGCATGATACAAGTTGCAAGATCACCCAGCTAGCCTATGATGGGTTGTCACTAGATAGGCTTAACTGTCAACTTTCCCATGGCTGCGACCTTCTCAGCCGAGCTACACTCAAGAGTACACGATCAATGAAACCCTATGGGGAAAATCAAACTCCGACATGGTACAAGTTGCAAGCTCACCCAGCTAGCCTATGATGGGCTGTCACTAGATAGGCTTAACTGTCAACTTTCCCATGGCTGCGTCATTCTCAGCCCGAGCTACACTCAAGAGTACACGATCAATGAAGCGCTAAGGGGAAAGTAGAAATCCTGCTTCATACAAGTTGCCGAGTAAGCGATCAATGAAACCCTATGGTGAAATCAAACTCCGGCATGATACAAGTTGCAAGATCACCCAGCTAGCCTATGATGGGTTGTCACTAGATAGGCTTAACTGTCAACTTTCCATGGCTGCGACCTTCTCAGCCCGAGCTACACTCAAGAGTACACGATCAATGAAACCCTATGGGGAAAATCAAACTCCGACATGGTACAAGTTGCAAGATCACCCAGCTAGCCTATGATGGGCTGTCACTAGATAGGCTTAACTGTCAACTTTCCCATGGCTGCGTCATTCTCAGCCCGAGCTACACTCAAGAGTACACGATCAATGAAGCGCTAAGGGGAAAGTAGAAATCCTGCTTCATACAAGTTGCCGAGTAAGCGATCAATGAAACCCTATGGTGAAAATCAAACTCCTGCATGATACAAGTTGCAAGATCACCCAGCTAGCCTATGATGGGTTGTCACTAGATAGGCTTAACTGTCAACTTTCCCATGGCTGCGACCTTCTCAGCCCGAGCTACAATCAAGAGTACACGATCAATGAACCCTATGGGGAAAATCAAACTCCGACATGGTACAAGTTGCAAGCTCACCCAGCTAGCCTATGATGGGCTGTCACTAGATAGGCTTAACTGTCAACTTTCCCATGGCTGCGTCATTCTCAGCCCGAGCTACACTCAAGAGTACACGATCAATGAAGCGCTAAGGGGAAAGTAGAAATCCTGCTTCATACAAGTTGCCGAGTAAGCGATCAATGAAACCCTATGGTGAAAATCAAACTCCGGCATGATACAAGTTGCAAGATCACCCAGCTAGCCTATGATGGGTTGTCACTAGATAGGCTTAACTGTCAACTTTCCCATGGCTGCGACCTTCTCAGCCCGAGCTACACTCAAGAGTACACGATCAATGAAACCCTATGGGGAAAATCAAACTCCGACATGGTACAAGTTGCAAGATCACCCAGCTAGCCTATGATGGGCTGTCACTAGATAGGCTTAACTGTCAACTTTCCCATGGCTGCGTCATTCTCAGCCCGAGCTACACTCAAGAGTACACGATCAATGAAGCGCTAAGGGGAAAGTAGAAATCCTGCTTCATACAAGTTGCCGAGTAAGCGATCAATGAAACCCTATGGTGAAAATCAAACTCCTGCATGATACAAGTTGCAAGATCACCCAGCTAGCCTATGATGGGTTGTCACTAGATAGGCTTAACTGTCAACTTTCCCATGGCTGCGACCTTCTCAGCCCGAGCTACAATCAAGAGTACACGATCAATGAAACCCTATCGGAAAATCAAACTCCGACATGGTACAAGTTGCAAGCTCACCCAGCTAGCCTATGATGGGCTGTCACTAGATAGGCTTAACTGTCAACTTTCCCATGGCTGCGTCATTCTCAGCCCGAGCTACACTCAAGAGTACACGATCAATGAAGCGCTAAGGGGAAAGTAGAAATCCTGCTTCATACAAGTTGCCGAGTAAGCGATCAATGAAACCCTATGGTGAAAATCAAACTCCGGCATGATACAAGTTGCAAGATCACCCAGCTAGCCTATGATGGGTTGTCACTAGATAGGCTTAACTGTCAACTTTTCCCATGGCTGCGACCTTCTCAGCCCGAGCTACACTCAAGAGTACACGATCAATGAAACCCTATGGGGAAAATCAAACTCCGACATGGTACAAGTTGCAAGATCACCCAGCTAGCCTATGATGGGCTGTCACTAGATAGGCTTAACTGTCAACTTTCCATGGCTGCGTCATTCTCAGCCCGAGCTACACTCAAGAGTACACGATCAATGAAGCGCTAAGGGGAAAGTAAAAATCCTGCTTCATACAAGTTGCCGAGTAAGCGATCAATGAAACCCTATGGTGAAAATCAAACTCCGGCATGATACAAGTTGCAAGATCACCCAGCTAGCCTATGATGGGTTGTCACTAGATAGGCTTAACTGTCAACTTCCCATGGCTGCGACCTTCTCAGCCCGAGCTACACTCACGAGTAAGCGATCAATGAAACCCTATGGTGAAAATCAAACTCCGACATGGTAAAAGTTGCAAGATCACCCAGCTAGCCTATGATGGGTTTGTCACTAGATAGGCTTAACTGTCAACTTTCCCATAGCTGCGACCTTATCAGCCCGAGCTACACTCAAGAGTACACGATCAATGAAGCGCTAAGGGGAAAGTAGAAACCCTGCTTCATACAAGTTGCCGAGTAAGCGATCAATGAAACCCTATGTGTAAATCAAACTCCGGCATGATACAAGTTGCAAGATCACCCAGCTAGCCTATGATGGGTTGTCACTAGATAGGCTTAACTGTCAACTTTCCCATGGCTGCGACCTTCTCAGCCCGAGCTACACTCAAGAGTACACGATCAATGAAACCCTATGGGGAAAATCAAACTCCGACATGGTACAAGTTGCAAGCTCACCCAGCTAGCCTATGATGGGCTGTCACTAGATAGGCTTAACTGTCAACTTTCCCATGGCTGCGTCATTCTCAGCCCGAGCTACACTCAAGAGTACACGATCAATGAAGCGCTAAGGGGAAAGTAGAAATCCTGCTTCATACAAGTTGCCGAGTAAGCGATCAATGAAACCCTATGGTGAAAATCAAACTCCGGCATGATACAAGTTGCAAGATCACCCAGCTAGCCTATGATGGGTTGTCACTAGATAGGCTTAACTGTCAACTTTCCCATGGCTGCGACCTTCTCAGCCCGAGCTACACTCAAGAGTACACGATCAATGAAACCCTATGGGGAAAATCAAACTCCGACATGGTACAAGTTGCAAGATCACCCAGCTAGCCTATGATGGGCTGTCACTAGATAGGCTTAACTGTCAACTTTCCCATGGCTGCGTCATTCTCAGCCCGAGCTACACTCAAGAGTACACGATCAATGAAGCGCTAAGGGGAAAGTAGAAATCCTGCTTCATACAAGTTGCCGAGTAAGCGATCAATGAAACCCTATGGTGAAAATCAAACTCCTGCATGATACAAGTTGCAAGATCACCCAGCTAGCCTATGATGGGTTGTCACTAGATAGGCTTAACTGTCAACTTTCCCATGGCTGCGACCTTCTCAGCCCGAGCTACACTCAAGAGTACACGATCAATGAAACCCTATGGGGAAAATCAAACTCCGACATGGTACAAGTTGCAAGCTCACCCAGCTAGCCTATGATGGGTTGTCACTAGATAGGCTTAACTGTCAACTTTCCCATGGCTGCGTCATTCTCAGCCCGAGCTACACTCAAGAGTACACGATCAATGAAGCGCTAAGGGGAAAGTAGAAATCCTGCTTCATACAAGTTGCCGAGTAAGCGATCAATGAAACCCTATGGTGAAAATCAAACTCCGGCATGATACAAGTTGCAAGATCACCCAGCTAGCCTATGATGGGTTGTCACTAGATAGGCTTAACTGTCAACTTTCCCATGGCTGCGACCTTCTCAGCCCGAGCTACACTCAAATGTACACGATCAATGAAACCCTATGGGGAAAATCAAACTCCGACATGGTACAAGTTGTAAGCTCACCCAGCTAGCCTATGATGGGCTGTCACTAGATAGGCTTAACTGTCAACTTTCCCATGGCTGCGTCATTCTCAGCCCGAGCTACACTCAAGAGTACACGATCAATGAAGCGCTAAGGGGAAAGTAGAAATCCTGCTTCATACAAGTTGCCGAGTAAGCGATCAATGAAACCCTATGGTGAAAATCAAACTCCGGCATGATACAAGTTGCAAGATCACCCAGCTAGCCTATGATGGGTTGTCACTAGATAGGCTTAACTGTCAACTTTCCCATGGCTGCGACCTTCTCAGCCCGAGCTACACTCAAGAGTACACGATCAATGAAACCCTATGGGGAAAATCAAACTCCGACATGGTACAAGTTGCAAGATCACCCAGCTAGCCTATGATGGGCTGTCACTAGATAGGCTTAACTGTCAACTTTCCCATGGCTGCGTCATTCTCAGCCCGAGCTACACTCAAGAGTACACGATCAATGAAGCGCTAAGGGGAAAGTAAAAATCCTGCTTCATACAAGTTGCCGAGTAAGCGATCAATGAAACCCTATGGTGAAAATCAAACTCCGGCATGATACAAGTTGCAAGATCACCCAGCTAGCCTATGATGGGTTGTCACTAGATAGGCTTAACTGTCAACTTTCCCATGCTGCGACCTTCTCAGCCCGAGCTACACTCATGAGTAAGCGATCAATGAAACCCTATGGTGAAAATCAAACTCCGACATGGTAAAAGTTGCAAGATCACCCAGCTAGCCTATGATGGGTTGTCACCAGATAGGCTTAACTGTCAACTTTCCCATGGCTGCGACCTTATCAGCCCGAGCTACACTCAAGAGTACACGATCAATGAAGCGCTAAGGGGAAAGTAGAAACCCTGCTTCATACAAGTTGCCGAGTAAGCGATCAATGAAACCCTATGGTGTAAATCAAACTCCGGCATGATACAAGTTGCAAGATCACCCAGCTAGCCTATGATGGGTTGTCACTAGATAGGCTTAACTGTCAACTTTCCCATGGCTGCGACCTTCTCAGCCCGAGATACACTCAAGAGTACACGATCAATGAAACCCTATGGGGAAAATCAAACTCCGACATGGTACAAGTTGCAAGATCACCCAGCTAGCCTATGATGGGCTCTCACTAGATAGGCTTAATTGTCAACTTTCCCATGGCTGCGTCATTCTCAGCCCGAGCTACACTCAAGAGTACACGATCAATGAAGCGCTAAGGGGAAAGTAGAAATCCTGCTTCATACAAGTTGCCGAGTAAGCGATCAATGAAACCCTATGGTGAAAATCAAACTCCGGCATGATAGAAGTTGCAAGATCACCCAGCTAGCCTATGATGGGTTGTCACTAGATAGGCTTAACTGTCAACTTTCCTATGGCTGCGACCTTCTCAGCCCGAGCTACATTCAAGAGTACACGATCAATGAAACCCTATGGGGAAAATCAAACTCCGACATGGTACAAGTTGCAAGATCACCCAGCTAACCTATGATAGGCTGTCACTAGATAGGCTTAACTGTCAACTTTCCCATGGCTTCGTCATTCTTAGCCCGAGCTACACTCAAGAGTACACGATCAATGAAGCGCTAAGGGGAAAGTAGAAATCCTGCTTCATACAAGTTGCCGAGTAAGCGATCAATGAAACCCTATGGTGAAAATCAAACTGCGGCATGATACAAGTTGCAAGATCACCCAGCTAGCCTATGATGGGTTGTCACTAGATAGGCTTAACTGTCAACTTTCCATGGCTGCGACCTTCTCAGCCCGAGCTACACTCAAGAGTACACGATCAATGAAGCGCTAAGGGGAAAGTAAAAATCCTGCTTCATACAAGTTGCCGAGTAAGCGATCAATGAAACCCTATGGTGAAAATCAAACTCCGGCATGATACAAGTTGCAAGATCACCCAGCTAGCCTATGATGGGTTGTCACTAGATAGGCTTAACTGTCAACTTTCCCATGGCTGCGACCTTCTCAGCCCCGAGCTACACTCAAGAGTACACGATCAATGAAACCCTATGGGGAAAATCAAACTCCGACATGGTACAAGTTGCAAGATCACCCAGCTAGCCTATGATGGGTTGTCACTAGATAGGCTTAACTGTCAACTTTCCCATGCTGCGACCTTCTCAGCCCGAGCTACAATCAAGAGTACACGATCAATGAAACCCTATCGGAAAATCAAACTCCGACATGGTACAAGTTGCAAGCTCACCCAGCTAGCCTATGATGGGCTGTCACTAGATAGGCTTAACTGTCAACTTTCCCATGGCTGCGTCATTCTCAGCCCGAGCTACACTCAAGAGTACACGATCAATGAAGCGCTAAGGGGAAAGTAGAAATCCTGCTTCATACAAGTTGCCGAGTAAGCGATCAATGAAACCCTATGGTGAAAATCAAACTCCGCATGATACAAGTTGCAAGATCACCCAGCTAGCCTATGATGGGTTGTCACTAGATAGGCTTAACTGTCAACTTTCCCATGGCTGCGACCTTCTCAGCCCGAGCTACACTCAAGAGTACACGATCAATGAAACCCTATGGGGAAAATCAAACTCCGACATGGTACAAGTTGCAAGATCACCCAGCTAGCCTATGATGGGCTGTCACTAGATAGGCTTAACTGTCAACTTTCCCATGGCTGCGTCATTCTCAGCCCGAGCTACACTCAAGAGTACACGATCAATGAAGCGCTAAGGGGAAAGTAAAAATCCTGCTTCATACAAGTTGCCGAGTAAGCGATCAATGAAACCCTATGGTGAAAATCAAACTCCGGCATGATACAAGTTGCAAGATCACCCAGCTAGCCTATGATGGGTTGTCACTAGATAGGCTTAACTGTCAACTTTCCCATGGCTGCGACCTTCTCAGCCCGAGCTACACTCACGAGTAAGCGATCAATGAAACCCTATGGTGAAAATCAAACTCCGACATGGTAAAAGTTGCAAGATCACCCAGCTAGCCTATGATGGGTTGTCACTAGATAGGCTTAACTGTCAACTTTCCCATAGCTGCGACCTTATCAGCCCGAGCTACACTCAAGAGTACACGATCAATGAAGCGCTAAGGGGAAAGTAGAAACCCTGCTTCATACAAGTTGCCGAGTAAGCGATCAATGAAACCCTATGGTGTAAATCAAACTCCGGCATGATACAAGTTGCAAGATCACCCAGCTAGCCTATGATGGGTTGTCACTAGATAGGCTTAACTGTCAACTTTCCCATGGCTGCGACCTTCTCAGCCGAGCTACACTCAAGAGTACACGATCAATGAAACCCTATGGGGAAAATCAAACTCCGACATGGTACAAGTTGCAAGCTCACCCAGCTAGCCTATGATGGGCTGTCACTAGATAGGCTTAACTGTCAACTTTCCCATGGCTGCGTCATTCTCAGCCCGAGCTACACTCAAGAGTACACGATCAATGAAGCGCTAAGGGGAAAGTAGAAATCCTGCTTCATACAAGTTGCCGAGTAAGCGATCAATGAAACCCTATGGTGAAAATCAAACTCCGGCATGATACAAGTTGCAAGATCACCCAGCTAGCCTATGATGGGTTGTCACTAGATAGGCTTAACTGTCAACTTTCCCATGGCTGCGACCTTCTCAGCCCGAGCTACACTCAAGAGTACACGATCAATGAAACCCTATGGGGAAAATCAAACTCCGACATGGTACAAGTTGCAAGATCACCCAGCTAGCCTATGATGGGCTGTCACTAGATAGGCTTAACTGTCAACTTTCCCATGGCTGCGTCATTCTCAGCCCGAGCTACACTCAAGAGTACACGATCAATGAAGCGCTAAGGGGAAAGTAGAAATCCTGCTTCATACAAGTTGCCGAGTAAGCGATCAATGAAACCCTATGGTGAAAATCAAACTCCTGCATGATACAAGTTGCAAGATCACCCAGCTAGCCTATGATGGGTTGTCACTAGATAGGCTTAACTGTCAACTTTCCCATGGCTGCGACCTTCTCAGCCCGAGCTACACTCAAGAGTACACGATCAATGAAACCCTATGGGGAAAATCAAACTCCGACATGGTACAAGTTGCAAGCTCACCCAGCTAGCCTATGATGGGTTGTCACTAGATAGGCTTAACTGTCAACTTTCCCATGGCTGCGTCATTCTCAGCCCGAGCTACACTCAAGAGTACACGATCAATGAAGCGCTAAGGGGAAAGTAGAAATCCTGCTTCATACAAGTTGCCGAGTAAGCGATCAATGAAACCCTATGGTGAAAATCAAACTCCGGCATGATACAAGTTGCAAGATCACCCAGCTAGCCTATGATGGGTTGTCACTAGATAGGCTTAACTGTCAACTTTCCCATGGCTGCGACCTTCTCAGCCCGAGCTACACTCAAATGTACACGATCAATGAAACCCTATGGGGAAAATCAAACTCCGACATGGTACAAGTTGTAAGCTCACCCAGCTAGCCTATGATGGGCTGTCACTAGATAGGCTTAACTGTCAACTTTCCCATGGCTGCGTCATTCTCAGCCCGAGCTACACTCAAGAGTACACGATCAATGAAGCGCTAAGGGGAAAGTAGAAATCCTGCTTCATACAAGTTGCCGAGTAAGCGATCAATGAAACCCTATGGTGAAAATCAAACTCCGGCATGATACAAGTTGCAAGATCACCCCAGCTAGCCTATGATGGGTTGTCACTAGATAGGCTTAACTGTCAACTTTCCATGGCTGCGACCTTCTCAGCCCGAGCTACACTCAAGAGTACACGATCAATGAAACCCTATGGGGAAAATCAAACTCCGACATGGTACAAGTTGCAAGATCACCCAGCTAGCCTATGATGGGCTGTCACTAGATAGGCTTAACTGTCAACTTTCCCATGGCTGCGTCATTCTCAGCCCGAGCTACACTCAAGAGTACACGATCAATGAAGCGCTAAGGGGAAAGTAAAAATCCTGCTTCATACAAGTTGCCGAGTAAGCGATCAATGAAACCCTATGGTGAAAATCAAACTCCGGCATGATACAAGTTGCAAGATCACCCAGCTAGCCTATGATGGGTTGTCACTAGATAGGCTTAACTGTCAACTTTCCCATGGCTGCGACCTTCTCAGCCCGAGCTACACTCATGAGTAAGCGATCAATGAAACCCTATGGTGAAAATCAAACTCCGACATGGTAAAAGTTGCAAGATCACCCAGCTAGCCTATGATGGGTTTGTCACCAGATAGGCTTAACTGTCAACTTTCCCATGGCTGCGACCTTATCAGCCCGAGCTACACTCAAGAGTACACGATCAATGAAGCGCTAAGGGGAAAGTAGAAACCCTGCTTCATACAAGTTGCCGAGTAAGCGATCAATGAAACCCTATGGTGTAAATCAAACTCCGGCATGATACAAGTTGCAAGATCACCCAGCTAGCCTATGATGGGTTGTCACTAGATAGGCTTAACTGTCAACTTTCCCATGGCTGCGACCTTCTCAGCCCGAGATACACTCAAGAGTACACGATCAATGAAACCCTATGGGGAAAATCAAACTCCGACATGGTACAAGTTGCAAGATCACCCAGCTAGCCTATGATGGGCTCTCACTAGATAGGCTTAATTGTCAACTTTCCCATGGCTGCGTCATTCTCAGCCCGAGCTACACTCAAGAGTACACGATCAATGAAGCGCTAAGGGGAAAGTAGAAATCCTGCTTCATACAAGTTGCCGAGTAAGCGATCAATGAAACCCTATGGTGAAAATCAAACTCCGGCATGATAGAAGTTGCAAGATCACCCAGCTAGCCTATGATGGGTTGTCACTAGATAGGCTTAACTGTCAACTTTCCTATGGCTGCGACCTTCTCAGCCCGAGCTACATTCAAGAGTACACGATCAATGAAACCCTATGGGAAAATCAAACTCCCGACATGGTACAAGTTGCAAGATCACCCAGCTAACCTATGATAGGCTGTCACTAGATAGGCTTAACTGTCAACTTTCCCATGGCTTCGTCATTCTTAGCCCGAGCTACACTCAAGAGTACACGATCAATGAAGCGCTAAGGGGAAAGTAGAAATCCTGCTTCATACAAGTTGCCGAGTAAGCGATCAATGAAACCCTATGGTGAAAATCAAACTGCGGCATGATACAAGTTGCAAGATCACCCAGCTAGCCTATGATGGGTTGTCACTAGATAGCTTAACTGTCAACTTTCCATGGCTGCGACCTTCTCAGCCCGAGCTACACTCAAGAGTACACGATCAATGAAGCGCTAAGGGGAAAGTAAAAATCCTGCTTCATACAAGTTGCCGAGTAAGCGATCAATGAAACCCTATGGTGAAAATCAAACTCCGGCATGATACAAGTTGCAAGATCACCCAGCTAGCCTATGATGGGTTGTCACTAGATAGGCTTAACTGTCAACTTTCCCATGGCTGCGACCTTCTCAGCCCGAGCTACACTCAAGAGTACACGATCAATGAAACCCTATGGGGAAAATCAAACTCCGACATGGTACAAGTTGCAAGATCACCCAGCTAGCCTATGATGGGCTGTCACTAGATAGGCTTAACTGTCAACTTTCCCATGGCTGCGTCATTCTCAGCCCGAGCTACACTCAAGAGTACACGATCAATGAAGCGCTAAGGGGAAAGTAGAAATCCTGCTTCATACAAATCAAACTCCGGCATGATACAAGTTGCAAGATCACCCAGCTAGCCTATGATGGGTTGTCACTAGATAGGCTTAACTGTCAACTTTCCCATGGCTGCGACCTTCTCAGCCCGAGCTACACTCAAGAGTACACGATCAATGAAACCCTATGGGGAAAATCAAACTCCGACATGGTACAAGTTGCAAGCTCACCCAGCTAGCCTATGATGGGCTGTCACTAGATAGGCTTAACTGTCAACTTTCCCATGGCTGCGTCATTCCTCAGCCCGAGCTACACTCAAGAGTACACGATCAATGAAGCGCTAAGGGGAAAGTAGAAATCCTGCTTCATACAAGTTGCCGAGTAAGCGATCAATGAAACCCTATGGTGAAAATCAAACTCGGCATGATACAAGTTGCAAGATCACCCAGCTAGCCTATGATGGGTTGTCACTAGATAGGCTTAACTGTCAACTTTCCCATGGCTGCGACCTTCTCAGCCCGAGCTACACTCAAGAGTACACGATCAATGAAACCCTATGGGGAAAATCAAACTCCGACATGGTACAAGTTGCAAGATCACCCAGCTAGCCTATGATGGGCTGTCACTAGATAGGCTTAACTGTCAACTTTCCCATGGCTGCGTCATTCTCAGCCCGAGCTACACTCAAGAGTACACGATCAATGAAGCGCTAAGGGGAAAGTAGAAATCCTGCTTCATACAAGTTGCCGAGTAAGCGATCAATGAAACCCTATGGTGAAAATCAAACTCCTGCATGATACAAGTTGCAAGATCACCCAGCTAGCCTATGATGGGTTGTCACTAGATAGGCTTAACTGTCAACTTTCCCATGGCTGCGACCTTCTCAGCCCGAGCTACAATCAAGAGTACACGATCAATGAAACCCTATCGGGAAAATCAAACTCCGACATGGTACAAGTTGCAAGCTCACCCAGCTAGCCTATGATGGGTTGTCACTAGATAGGATTAACTGTCAACTTTCCCATGGCTGCGTCATTCTCAGCCCGAGCTACACTCAAGAGTACACGATCAATGAAGCGCTAAGGGGAAAGTAGAAATCCTGCTTCATACAAGTTGCCGAGTAAGCGATCAATGAAACCCCTATGGTGAAAATCAAACTCCGGCATGATACAAGTTGCAAGATCACCCAGCTAGCCTATGATGGGTTGTCACTAGATAGGCTTAACTGTCAACTTTCCCATGGCTGCGACCTTCTCAGCCCGAGCTACACTCAAATGTACACGATCAATGAAACCCTATGGGGAAAATCAAACTCCGACATGGTACAAGTTGCAAGCTCACCCAGCTAGCCTATGATGGGCTGTCACTAGATAGGCTTAACTGTCAACTTTCCCATGGCTGCGTCATTCTCAGCCCGAGCTACACTCAAGAGTACACGATCAATGAAGCGCTAAGGGGAAAGTAGAAATCCTGCTTCATACAAGTTGCCGAGTAAGCGATCAATGAAACCCTATGGTGAAAATCAAACTCCGGCATGATACAAGTTGCAAGATCACCCAGCTAGCCTATGATGGGTTGTCACTAGATAGGCTTAACTGTCAACTTTCCCATGGCTGCGACCTTCTCAGCCCGAGCTACACTCAAGAGTACACGATCAATGAAACCCTATGGGGAAAATCAAACTCCGACATGGTACAAGTTGCAAGATCACCCAGCTAGCCTATGATGGGCTGTCACTAGATAGGCTTAACTGTCAACTTTCCCATGGCTGCGTCATTCTCAGCCCGAGCTACACTCAAGAGTACACGATCAATGAAGCGCTAAGGGGAAAGTAAAAATCCTGCTTCATACAAGTTGCCGAGTAAGCGATCAATGAAACCCTAGGGTGAAAATCAAACTCCGGCATGATACAAGTTGCAAGATCACCCAGCTAGCCTATGATGGGTTGTCACTAGATAGGCTTAACTGTCAACTTTCCCATGGCTGCGACCTTCTCAGCCCGAGCTACACTCACGAGTAAGCGATCAATGAAACCCTATGGTGAAAATCAAACTCCGACATGGTAAAAGTTGCAAGATCACCAGCTAGCCTATGATGGGTTGTCACTAGATAGGCTTAACTGTCAACTTTCCCATAGCTGCGACCTTATCAGCCCGAGCTACACTCAAGAGTACACGATCAATGAAGCGCTAAGGGGAAAGTAGAACCCTGCTTCATACAAGTTGCCGAGTAAGCGATCAATGAAACCCTATGGTGTAAATCAAACTCCGGCATGATACAAGTTGCAAGATCACCCAGCTAGCCTATGATGGGTTGTCACTAGATAGGCTTAACTGTCAACTTTCCCATGGCTGCGACCTTCTCAGCCCGAGCTACACTCAAGAGTACACGATCAATGAAACCCTATGGGGAAAATCAAACTCCGACATGGTACAAGTTGCAAGATCACCCAGCTAGCCTATGATGGGCTGTCACTAGATAGGCTTAACTGTCAACTTTCCCATGGCTGCGTCATTCTCAGCCCGAGCTACACTCAAGAGTACACGATCAATGAAGCGCTAAGGGGAAAGTAGAAATCCTGCTTCATACAAGTTGCCGAGTAAGCTATCAATGAAACCCTATGGTGAAAATCAAACTCCGGCATGATACAAGTTGCAAGATCACCCAGCTAGCCTATGATGGGTTGTCACTAGATAGGCTTAACTGTCAACTTTCCCATGGCTGCGACCTTCTCAGCCCGAGATACACTCAAGAGTACACGATCAATGAAACCCTATTGGGAAAATCAAACTCCGACATGGTGCAAGTTGCAAGATCACCCAGCTAGCCTATGATGGGCTCTCACTAGATAGGCTTAATTGTCAACTTTCCCATGGCTGCGTCATTCTCAGCCCGAGCTACACTCAAGAGTACACGATCAATGAAGCGCTAAGGGGAAAGTAGAAATCCTGCTTCATACAAGTTGCCGAGTAAGCGATCAATGAAACCCTATGGTGAAAATCAAACTCCGCATGATAGAAGTTGCAAGATCACCCAGCTAGCCTATGATGGGTTGTCACTAGATAGGCTTAACTGTCAACTTTCCTATGGCTGCGACCTTCTCAGCCCGAGCTACTTTCAAGAGTACACGATCAATGAAACCCTATGGGGAAAATCAAACTCCGACATGGTACAAGTTGCAAGCTCACCCAGCTAGCCTGTGATGGGCTGTCACTAGATAGGCTTAACTGTCAACTTTCCATGGCTGCGTCATTCTCAGCCCGAGCTACACTCAAGAGTACACGATCAATGAAGCGCTAAGGGGAAAGTAGAAATCCTGCTTCATACTAGTTGCCGAGTAACCGATCAATGAAACCCTATGGTGAAAATCAAACTCCGGCATGATACAAGTTGCAAGATCACCCAGCTAGCCTATGATGGGTTGTCACTAGATAGGCTTAACTGTCAACTTTCCCATGGCTGCGACCTTCTCAGCCCGAGCTACACTCAAGAGTACACGATCAATGAAACCCTATGGGGAAAATCAAACTCCGACATGGTACAAGTTGCAAGATCACCCAGCTAGCCTATGATGGGCTGTCACTAGATAGGCTTAACTGTCAACTTTCCCATGGCTTCGTCATTCTTAGCCCGAGCTACACTCAAGAGTACACGATCAATGAAGCGCTAAGGGGAAAGTAGAAATCCTGCTTCATACAAGTTGCCGAGTAAGCGATCAATGAAACCCTATGGTGAAAATCAAACTGCGGCATGATACAAGTTGCAAGATCACCCAGCTAGCCTATGATGGGTTGTCACTAGATAGGCTTAACTGTCAACTTTCCCATGGCTGCGACCTTCTCAGCCCGAGCTACACTCAAGAGTACACGATCAATGAAGCGCTAAGGGGAAAGTAAAAATCCTGCTTCATACAAGTTGCCGAGTAAGCGATCAATGAAACCCTATGGTGAAAATCAAACTCCGGCATGATACAAGTTGCAAGATCACCCAGCTAGCCTATGATGGGTTGTCACTAGATAGGCTTAACTGTCAACTTTCCCATGGCTGCGACCTTCTCAGCCCGAGCTACACTCACGAGTAAGCGATCAATGAAACCCTATGGTGAAAATCAAATTTCGACATGGTACAAGTTGCAAGATCACCCAGCTAGCCTATGATGGGCTGTCACTAGATAGGCTTAACTGTCAAGTTTCCCATGGCTGCGTCATTCTCAGCCCGATCTACACTCAAGAGTACACGATCAATGAAGCGCTAAGGGGAAAGTAGAAATCCTGCTTGATACAAGTTGCCGAGGAAGCGATCAATGAAACCCTATGGTGAAAATCAAACTCCGGCATGATACAAGTTGCAAGATCACCCAGCTAGCCTATGATGGGTTGTCACTAGATAGGCTTAACTGTCAACTTTCCCATGGCTGCGACCTTCTCAGCCCGAGCTACACTCAAGAGTACACGATCAATGAAACCCTATGGGGAAAATCAAACTCCGACATGGTACAAGTTGCAAGCTCACCCAGCTAGCCTATGATGGGCTGTCACTAGATAGGCTTAACTGTCAACTTTCCCATGGCTGCGTCATTCTCAGCCGAGCTACACTCAAGAGTACACGATCAATGAAGCGCTAAGGGGAAAGTAGAAATCCTGCTTCATACAAGTTGCCGAGTAAGCGATCAATGAAACCCTATGGTGAAAATCAAACTCCGGCATGATACAAGTTGCAAGATCACCCAGCTAGCCTATGATGGGTTGTCACTAGATAGGCTTAACTGTCAACTTTCCCATGGCTGCGACCTTCTCAGCCCGAGCTACACTCAAGAGTACACGATCAATGAAACCCTATGGGGAAAATCAAACTCCGACATGGTACAAGTTGCAAGATCACCCAGCTAGCCTATGATGGGCTGTCCACTAGATAGGCTTAACTGTCAACTTTCCCATGGCTGCGTCATTCTCAGCCCGAGCTACACTCAAGAGTACACGATCAATGAAGCGCTAAGGGGAAAGTAGAAATCCTGCTTCATACAAGTTGCCGAGTAAGCGATCAATGAAACCCTATGGTGAAAATCAAACTCCTGCATGATACAAGTAAGTTGCAAGATCACCCAGCTAGCCTATGATGGGTTGTCACTAGATAGGCTTAACTGTCAACTTTCCCATGGCTGCGACCTTCTCAGCCCGAGCTACAATCAAGAGTACACGATCAATGAAACCCTATCGGGAAAATCAAACTCCGACATGGTACAAGTTGCAAGCTCACCCAGCTAGCCTATGATGGGTTGTCACTAGATAGGATTAACTGTCAACTTTCCCATGGCTGCGTCATTCTCAGCCCGAGCTACACTCAAGAGTACACGATCAATGAAGCGCTAAGGGGAAAGTAGAAATCCTGCTTCATACAAGTTGCCGAGTAAGCGATCAATGAAACCCTATGGTGAAAATCAAACTCCGGCATGATACAAGTTGCAAGATCACCCAGCTAGCCTATGATGGGTTGTCACTAGATAGGCTTAACTGTCAACTTTCCCATGGCTGCGACCTTCTCAGCCCGAGCTACACTCAAATGTACACGATCAATGAAACCCTATGGGGAAAATCAAACTCCGACATGGTACAAGTTGCAAGCTCACCCAGCTAGCCTATGATGGGCTGTCACTAGATAGGCTTAACTGTCAACTTTCCCATGGCTGCGTCATTCTCAGCCCGAGCTACACTCAAGAGTACACGATCAATGAAGCGCTAAGGGGAAAGTAGAAATCCTGCTTCATACAAGTTGCCGAGTAAGCGATCAATGAAACCCTATGGTGAAAATCAAACTCCGGCATGATACAAGTTGCAAGATCACCCAGCTAGCCTATGATGGGTTGTCACTAGATAGGCTTAACTGTCAACTTTCCCATGGCTGCGACCTTCTCAGCCCGAGCTACACTCAAGAGTACACGATCAATGAAACCCTATGGGGAAAATCAAACTCCGACATGGTACAAGTTGCAAGATCACCCAGCTAGCCTATGATGGGCTGTCACTAGATAGGCTTAACTGTCAACTTTCCCATGGCTGCGTCATTCTCAGCCCGAGCTACACTCAAGAGTACACGATCAATGAAGCGCTAAGGGGAAAGTAAAAATCCTGCTTCATACAAGTTGCCGAGTAAGCGATCAATGAAACCCTATGGTGAAAATCAAACTCCGGCATGATACAAGTTGCAAGATCACCCAGCTAGCCTATGATGGGTTGTCACTAGATAGGCTTAACTGTCAACTTTCCCATGGCTGCGACCTTCTCAGCCCGAGCTACACTCACGAGTAAGCGATCAATGAAACCCTATGGTGAAAATCAAACTCCGACATGGTAAAAGTTGCAAGATCACCCAGCTAGCCTATGATGGGTTGTCACTAGATAGGCTTAACTGTCAACTTTCCCATAGCTGCGACCTTATCAGCCCGAGCTACACTCAAGAGTACACGATCAATGAAGCGCTAAGGGGAAAGTAGAAACCCTGCTTCATACAAGTTGCCGAGTAAGCGATCAATGAAACCCTATGGTGTAAATCAAACTCCGGCATGATACAAGTTGCAAGATCACCCAGCTAGCCTATGATGGGTTGTCACTAGATAGGCTTAACTGTCAACTTTCCCATGGCTGCGACCTTCTCAGCCCGAGCTACACTCAAGAGTACACGATCAATGAAACCCTATGGGGAAAATCAAACTCCGACATGGTACAAGTTGCAAGCTCACCCAGCTAGCCTATGATGGGCTGTCACTAGATAGGCTTAACTGTCAACTTTCCCATGGCTGCGTCATTCTCAGCCCGAGCTACACTCAAGAGTACACGATCAATGAAGCGCTAAGGGGAAAGTAGAAATCCTGCTTCATACAAGTTGCCGAGTAAGCGATCAATGAAACCCTATGGTGAAAATCAAACTCCGGCATGATACAAGTTGCAAGATCACCCAGCTAGCCTATGATGGGTTGTCACTAGATAGGCTTAACTGTCAACTTTCCCATGGCTGCGACCTTCTCAGCCCGAGCTACACTCAAGAGTACACGATCAATGAAACCCTATGGGGAAAATCAAACTCCGACATGGTACAAGTTGCAAGATCACCCAGCTAGCCTATGATGGGCTGTCACTAGATAGGCTTAACTGTCAACTTTCCCATGGCTGCGTCATTCTCAGCCCGAGCTACACTCAAGAGTACACGATCAATGAAGCGCTAAGGGGAAAGTAGAAATCCTGCTTCATACAAGTTGCCGAGTAAGCGATCAATGAAACCCTATGGTGAAAATCAAACTCCTGCATGATACAAGTTGCAAGATCACCCAGCTAGCCTATGATGGGTTGTCACTAGATAGGCTTAACTGTCAACTTTCCCATGGCTGCGACCTTCTCAGCCCGAGCTACACTCAAGAGTACACGATCAATGAAACCCTATGGGGAAAATCAAACTCCGACATGGTACAAGTTGCAAGCTCACCCAGCTAGCCTATGATGGGTTGTCACTAGATAGGCTTAACTGTCAACTTTCCCATGGCTGCGTCATTCTCAGCCCGAGCTACACTCAAGAGTACACGATCAATGAAGCGCTAAGGGGAAAGTAGAAATCCTGCTTCATACAAGTTGCCGAGTAAGCGATCAATGAAACCCTATGGTGAAAATCAAACTCCGGCATGATACAAGTTGCAAGATCACCCAGCTAGCCTATGATGGGTTGTCACTAGATAGGCTTAACTGTCAACTTTCCCATGGCTGCGACCTTCTCAGCCCGAGCTACACTCAAATGTACACGATCAATGAAACCCTATGGGGAAAATCAAACTCCGACATGGTACAAGTTGTAAGCTCACCCAGCTAGCCTATGATGGGCTGTCACTAGATAGGCTTAACTGTCAACTTTCCCATGGCTGCGTCATTCTCAGCCCGAGCTACACTCAAGAGTACACGATCAATGAAGCGCTAAGGGGAAAGTAGAAATCCTGCTTCATACAAGTTGCCGAGTAAGCGATCAATGAAACCCTATGGTGAAAATCAAACTCCGGCATGATACAAGTTGCAAGATCACCCAGCTAGCCTATGATGGGTTGTCACTAGATAGGCTTAACTGTCAACTTTCCCATGGCTGCGACCTTCTCAGCCCGAGCTACACTCAAGAGTACACGATCAATGAAACCCTATGGGGAAAATCAAACTCCGACATGGTACAAGTTGCAAGATCACCCAGCTAGCCTATGATGGGCTGTCACTAGATAGGCTTAACTGTCAACTTTCCCATGGCTGCGTCATTCTCAGCCCGAGCTACACTCAAGAGTACACGATCAATGAAGCGCTAAGGGGAAAGTAAAAATCCTGCTTCATACAAGTTGCCGAGTAAGCGATCAATGAAACCCTATGGTGAAAATCAAACTCCGGCATGATACAAGTTGCAAGATCACCCAGCTAGCCTATGATGGGTTGTCACTAGATAGGCTTAACTGTCAACTTTCCCATGGCTGCGACCTTCTCAGCCCGAGCTACACTCACGAGTAAGCGATCAATGAAACCCTATGGTGAAAATCAAACTCCGACATGGTAAAAGTTGCAAGATCACCCAGCTAGCCTATGATGGGTTGTCACCAGATAGGCTTAACTGTCAACTTTCCCATGGCTGCGACCTTATCAGCCCGAGCTACACTCAAGAGTACACGATCAATGAAGCGCTAAGGGGAAAGTAGAAACCCTGCTTCATACAAGTTGCCGAATAAGCGATCAATGAAACCCTATGGTGTAAATCAAACTCCGGCATGATACAAGTTGCAAGATCACCCAGCTAGCCTATGATGGGTTGTCACTAGATAGGCTTAACTGTCAACTTTCCCATGGCTGCGACCTTCTCAGCCCGAGATACACTCAAGAGTACACGATCAATGAAACCCTATGGGGAAAATCAAACTCCGACATGGTACAAGTTGCAAGATCACCCAGCTAGCCTATGATGGGCTCTCACTAGATAGGCTTAATTGTCAACTTTCCCATGGCTGCGTCATTCTCAGCCCGAGCTACACTCAAGAGTACACGATCAATGAAGCGCTAAGGGGAAAGTAGAAATCCTGCTTCATACAAGTTGCCGAGTAAGCGATCAATGAAACCCTATGGTGAAAATCAAACTCCGGCATGATAGAAGTTGCAAGATCACCCAGCTAGCCTATGATGGGTTGTCACTAGATAGGCTTAACTGTCAACTTTCCTATGGCTGCGACCTTCTCAGCCCGAGCTACATTCAAGAGTACACGATCAATGAAACCCTATGGGGAAAATCAAACTCCGACATGGTACAAGTTGCAAGATCACCCAGCTAACCTATGATAGGCTGTCACTAGATAGGCTTAACTGTCAACTTTCCCATGGCTTCGTCATTCTTAGCCCGAGCTACACTCAAGAGTACACGATCAATGAAGCGCTAAGGGGAAAGTAGAAATCCTGCTTCATACAAGTTGCCGAGTAAGCGATCAATGAAACCCTATGGTGAAAATCAAACTGCGGCATGATACAAGTTGCAAGATCACCCAGCTAGCCTATGATGGGTTGTCACTAGATAGGCTTAACTGTCAACTTTCCCATGGCTGCGACCTTCTCAGCCCGAGCTACACTCAAGAGTACACGATCAATGAAGCGCTAAGGGGAAAGTAAAAATCCTGCTTCATACAAGTTGCCGAGTAAGCGATCAATGAAACCCTATGGTGAAAATCAAACTCCGGCATGATACAAGTTGCAAGATCACCCAGCTAGCCTATGATGGGTTGTCACTAGATAGGCTTAACTGTCAACTTTCCCATGGCTGCGACCTTCTCAGCCCGAGCTACACTCAAGAGTACACGATCAATGAAACCCTATGGGGAAAATCAAACTCCGACATGGTACAAGTTGCAAGATCACCCAGCTAGCCTATGATGGGCTGTCACTAGATAGGCTTAACTGTCAACTTTCCCATGGCTGCGTCATTCTCAGCCCGAGCTACACTCAAGAGTACACGATCAATGAAGCGCTAAGGGGAAAGTAGAAATCCTGCTTCATACAAATCAAACTCCGGCATGATACAAGTTGCAAGATCACCCAGCTAGCCTATGATGGGTTGTCACTAGATAGGCTTAACTGTCAACTTTCCCATGGCTGCGACCTTCTCAGCCCGAGCTACACTCAAGAGTACACGATCAATGAAACCCTATGGGGAAAATCAAACTCCGACATGGTACAAGTTGCAAGCTCACCCAGCTAGCCTATGATGGGCTGTCACTAGATAGGCTTAACTGTCAACTTTCCCATGGCTGCGTCATTCTCAGCCCGAGCTACACTCAAGAGTACACGATCAATGAAGCGCTAAGGGGAAAGTAGAAATCCTGCTTCATACAAGTTGCCGAGTAAGCGATCAATGAAACCCTATGGTGAAAATCAAACTCCGGCATGATACAAGTTGCAAGATCACCCAGCTAGCCTATGATGGGTTGTCACTAGATAGGCTTAACTGTCAACTTTCCCATGGCTGCGACCTTCTCAGCCCGAGCTACACTCAAGAGTACACGATCAATGAAACCCTATGGGGAAAATCAAACTCCGACATGGTACAAGTTGCAAGATCACCCAGCTAGCCTATGATGGGCTGTCACTAGATAGGCTTAACTGTCAACTTTCCCATGGCTGCGTCATTCTCAGCCCGAGCTACACTCAAGAGTACACGATCAATGAAGCGCTAAGGGGAAAGTAGAAATCCTGCTTCATACAAGTTGCCGAGTAAGCGATCAATGAAACCCTATGGTGAAAATCAAACTCCTGCATGATACAAGTTGCAAGATCACCCAGCTAGCCTATGATGGGTTGTCACTAGATAGGCTTAACTGTCAACTTTCCCATGGCTGCGACCTTCTCAGCCCGAGCTACAATCAAGAGTACACGATCAATGAAACCCTATCGGGAAAATCAAACTCCGACATGGTACAAGTTGCAAGCTCACCCAGCTAGCCTATGATGGGTTGTCACTAGATAGGATTAACTGTCAACTTTCCCATGGCTGCGTCATTCTCAGCCCGAGCTACACTCAAGAGTACACGATCAATGAAGCGCTAAGGGGAAAGTAGAAATCCTGCTTCATACAAGTTGCCGAGTAAGCGATCAATGAAACCCTATGGTGAAAATCAAACTCCGGCATGATACAAGTTGCAAGATCACCCAGCTAGCCTATGATGGGTTGTCACTAGATAGGCTTAACTGTCAACTTTCCCATGGCTGCGACCTTCTCAGCCCGAGCTACACTCAAATGTACACGATCAATGAAACCCTATGGGGAAAATCAAACTCCGACATGGTACAAGTTGCAAGCTCACCCAGCTAGCCTATGATGGGCTGTCACTAGATAGGCTTAACTGTCAACTTTCCCATGGCTGCGTCATTCTCAGCCCGAGCTACACTCAAGAGTACACGATCAATGAAGCGCTAAGGGGAAAGTAGAAATCCTGCTTCATACAAGTTGCCGAGTAAGCGATCAATGAAACCCTATGGTGAAAATCAAACTCCGGCATGATACAAGTTGCAAGATCACCCAGCTAGCCTATGATGGGTTGTCACTAGATAGGCTTAACTGTCAACTTTCCCATGGCTGCGACCTTCTCAGCCCGAGCTACACTCAAGAGTACACGATCAATGAAACCCTATGGGGAAAATCAAACTCCGACATGGTACAAGTTGCAAGATCACCCAGCTAGCCTATGATGGGCTGTCACTAGATAGGCTTAACTGTCAACTTTCCCATGGCTGCGTCATTCTCAGCCCGAGCTACACTCAAGAGTACACGATCAATGAAGCGCTAAGGGGAAAGTAAAAATCCTGCTTCATACAAGTTGCCGAGTAAGCGATCAATGAAACCCTATGGTGAAAATCAAACTCCGGCATGATACAAGTTGCAAGATCACCCAGCTAGCCTATGATGGGTTGTCACTAGATAGGCTTAACTGTCAACTTTCCCATGGCTGCGACCTTCTCAGCCCGAGCTACACTCACGAGTAAGCGATCAATGAAACCCTATGGTGAAAATCAAACTCCGACATGGTAAAAGTTGCAAGATCACCCAGCTAGCCTATGATGGGTTGTCACTAGATAGGCTTAACTGTCAACTTTCCCATAGCTGCGACCTTATCAGCCCGAGCTACACTCAAGAGTACACGATCAATGAAGCGCTAAGGGGAAAGTAGAAACCCTGCTTCATACAAGTTGCCGAGTAAGCGATCAATGAAACCCTATGGTGTAAATCAAACTCCGGCATGATACAAGTTGCAAGATCACCCAGCTAGCCTATGATGGGTTGTCACTAGATAGGCTTAACTGTCAACTTTCCCATGGCTGCGACCTTCTCAGCCCGAGCTACACTCAAGAGTACACGATCAATGAAACCCTATGGGGAAAATCAAACTCCGACATGGTACAAGTTGCAAGATCACCCAGCTAGCCTATGATGGGCTGTCACTAGATAGGCTTAACTGTCAACTTTCCCATGGCTGCGTCATTCTCAGCCCGAGCTACACTCAAGAGTACACGATCAATGAAGCGCTAAGGGGAAAGTAGAAATCCTGCTTCATACAAGTTGCCGAGTAAGCTATCAATGAAACCCTATGGTGAAAATCAAACTCCGGCATGATACAAGTTGCAAGATCACCCAGCTAGCCTATGATGGGTTGTCACTAGATAGGCTTAACTGTCAACTTTCCCATGGCTGCGACCTTCTCAGCCCGAGATACACTCAAGAGTACACGATCAATGAAACCCTATTGGGAAAATCAAACTCCGACATGGTGCAAGTTGCAAGATCACCCAGCTAGCCTATGATGGGCTCTCACTAGATAGGCTTAATTGTCAACTTTCCCATGGCTGCGTCATTCTCAGCCCGAGCTACACTCAAGAGTACACGATCAATGAAGCGCTAAGGGGAAAGTAGAAATCCTGCTTCATACAAGTTGCCGAGTAAGCGATCAATGAAACCCTATGGTGAAAATCAAACTCCGGCATGATAGAAGTTGCAAGATCACCCAGCTAGCCTATGATGGGTTGTCACTAGATAGGCTTAACTGTCAACTTTCCTATGGCTGCGACCTTCTCAGCCCGAGCTACTTTCAAGAGTACACGATCAATGAAACCCTATGGGGAAAATCAAACTCCGACATGGTACAAGTTGCAAGCTCACCCAGCTAGCCTGTGATGGGCTGTCACTAGATAGGCTTAACTGTCAACTTTCCCATGGCTGCGTCATTCTCAGCCCGAGCTACACTCAAGAGTACACGATCAATGAAGCGCTAAGGGGAAAGTAGAAATCCTGCTTCATACTAGTTGCCGAGTAACCGATCAATGAAACCCTATGGTGAAAATCAAACTCCGGCATGATACAAGTTGCAAGATCACCCAGCTAGCCTATGATGGGTTGTCACTAGATAGGCTTAACTGTCAACTTTCCCATGGCTGCGACCTTCTCAGCCCGAGCTACACTCAAGAGTACACGATCAATGAAACCCTATGGGGAAAATCAAACTCCGACATGGTACAAGTTGCAAGATCACCCAGCTAGCCTATGATGGGCTGTCACTAGATAGGCTTAACTGTCAACTTTCCCATGGCTTCGTCATTCTTAGCCCGAGCTACACTCAAGAGTACACGATCAATGAAGCGCTAAGGGGAAAGTAGAAATCCTGCTTCATACAAGTTGCCGAGTAAGCGATCAATGAAACCCTATGGTGAAAATCAAACTGCGGCATGATACAAGTTGCAAGATCACCCAGCTAGCCTATGATGGGTTGTCACTAGATAGGCTTAACTGTCAACTTTCCCATGGCTGCGACCTTCTCAGCCCGAGCTACACTCAAGAGTACACGATCAATGAAGCGCTAAGGGGAAAGTAAAAATCCTGCTTCATACAAGTTGCCGAGTAAGCGATCAATGAAACCCTATGGTGAAAATCAAACTCCGGCATGATACAAGTTGCAAGATCACCCAGCTAGCCTATGATGGGTTGTCACTAGATAGGCTTAACTGTCAACTTTCCCATGGCTGCGACCTTCTCAGCCCGAGCTACACTCACGAGTAAGCGATCAATGAAACCCTATGGTGAAAATCAAATTTCGACATGGTACAAGTTGCAAGATCACCCAGCTAGCCTATGATGGGCTGTCACTAGATAGGCTTAACTGTCAAGTTTCCCATGGCTGCGTCATTCTCAGCCCGATCTACACTCAAGAGTACACGATCAATGAAGCGCTAAGGGGAAAGTAGAAATCCTGCTTGATACAAGTTGCCGAGGAAGCGATCAATGAAACCCTATGGTGAAAATCAAACTCCGGCATGATACAAGTTGCAAGATCACCCAGCTAGCCTATGATGGGTTGTCACTAGATAGGCTTAACTGTCAACTTTCCCATGGCTGCGACCTTCTCAGCCCGAGCTACACTCAAGAGTACACGATCAATGAAACCCTATGGGGAAAATCAAACTCCGACATGGTACAAGTTGCAAGCTCACCCAGCTAGCCTATGATGGGCTGTCACTAGATAGGCTTAACTGTCAACTTTCCCATGGCTGCGTCATTCTCAGCCCGAGCTACACTCAAGAGTACACGATCAATGAAGCGCTAAGGGGAAAGTAGAAATCCTGCTTCATACAAGTTGCCGAGTAAGCGATCAATGAAACCCTATGGTGAAAATCAAACTCCGGCATGATACAAGTTGCAAGATCACCCAGCTAGCCTATGATGGGTTGTCACTAGATAGGCTTAACTGTCAACTTTCCCATGGCTGCGACCTTCTCAGCCCGAGCTACACTCAAGAGTACACGATCAATGAAACCCTATGGGGAAAATCAAACTCCGACATGGTACAAGTTGCAAGATCACCCAGCTAGCCTATGATGGGCTGTCACTAGATAGGCTTAACTGTCAACTTTCCCATGGCTGCGTCATTCTCAGCCCGAGCTACACTCAAGAGTACACGATCAATGAAGCGCTAAGGGGAAAGTAGAAATCCTGCTTCATACAAGTTGCCGAGTAAGCGATCAATGAAACCCTATGGTGAAAATCAAACTCCTGCATGATACAAGTTGCAAGATCACCCAGCTAGCCTATGATGGGTTGTCACTAGATAGGCTTAACTGTCAACTTTCCCATGGCTGCGACCTTCTCAGCCCGAGCTACAATCAAGAGTACACGATCAATGAAACCCTATCGGGAAAATCAAACTCCGACATGGTACAAGTTGCAAGCTCACCCAGCTAGCCTATGATGGGTTGTCACTAGATAGGATTAACTGTCAACTTTCCCATGGCTGCGTCATTCTCAGCCCGAGCTACACTCAAGAGTACACGATCAATGAAGCGCTAAGGGGAAAGTAGAAATCCTGCTTCATACAAGTTGCCGAGTAAGCGATCAATGAAACCCTATGGTGAAAATCAAACTCCGGCATGATACAAGTTGCAAGATCACCCAGCTAGCCTATGATGGGTTGTCACTAGATAGGCTTAACTGTCAACTTTCCCATGGCTGCGACCTTCTCAGCCCGAGCTACACTCAAATGTACACGATCAATGAAACCCTATGGGGAAAATCAAACTCCGACATGGTACAAGTTGCAAGCTCACCCAGCTAGCCTATGATGGGCTGTCACTAGATAGGCTTAACTGTCAACTTTCCCATGGCTGCGTCATTCTCAGCCCGAGCTACACTCAAGAGTACACGATCAATGAAGCGCTAAGGGGAAAGTAGAAATCCTGCTTCATACAAGTTGCCGAGTAAGCGATCAATGAAACCCTATGGTGAAAATCAAACTCCGGCATGATACAAGTTGCAAGATCACCCAGCTAGCCTATGATGGGTTGTCACTAGATAGGCTTAACTGTCAACTTTCCCATGGCTGCGACCTTCTCAGCCCGAGCTACACTCAAGAGTACACGATCAATGAAACCCTATGGGGAAAATCAAACTCCGACATGGTACAAGTTGCAAGATCACCCAGCTAGCCTATGATGGGCTGTCACTAGATAGGCTTAACTGTCAACTTTCCCATGGCTGCGTCATTCTCAGCCCGAGCTACACTCAAGAGTACACGATCAATGAAGCGCTAAGGGGAAAGTAAAAATCCTGCTTCATACAAGTTGCCGAGTAAGCGATCAATGAAACCCTATGGTGAAAATCAAACTCCGGCATGATACAAGTTGCAAGATCACCCAGCTAGCCTATGATGGGTTGTCACTAGATAGGCTTAACTGTCAACTTTCCCATGGCTGCGACCTTCTCAGCCCGAGCTACACTCACGAGTAAGCGATCAATGAAACCCTATGGTGAAAATCAAACTCCGACATGGTAAAAGTTGCAAGATCACCCAGCTAGCCTATGATGGGTTGTCACTAGATAGGCTTAACTGTCAACTTTCCCATAGCTGCGACCTTATCAGCCCGAGCTACACTCAAGAGTACACGATCAATGAAGCGCTAAGGGGAAAGTAGAAACCCTGCTTCATACAAGTTGCCGAGTAAGCGATCAATGAAACCCTATGGTGTAAATCAAACTCCGGCATGATACAAGTTGCAAGATCACCCAGCTAGCCTATGATGGGTTGTCACTAGATAGGCTTAACTGTCAACTTTCCCATGGCTGCGACCTTCTCAGCCCGAGCTACACTCAAGAGTACACGATCAATGAAACCCTATGGGGAAAATCAAACTCCGACATGGTACAAGTTGCAAGATCACCCAGCTAGCCTATGATGGGCTGTCACTAGATAGGCTTAACTGTCAACTTTCCCATGGCTGCGTCATTCTCAGCCCGAGCTACACTCAAGAGTACACGATCAATGAAGCGCTAAGGGGAAAGTAGAAATCCTGCTTCATACAAGTTGCCGAGTAAGCTATCAATGAAACCCTATGGTGAAAATCAAACTCCGGCATGATACAAGTTGCAAGATCACCCAGCTAGCCTATGATGGGTTGTCACTAGATAGGCTTAACTGTCAACTTTCCCATGGCTGCGACCTTCTCAGCCCGAGATACACTCAAGAGTACACGATCAATGAAACCCTATTGGGAAAATCAAACTCCGACATGGTGCAAGTTGCAAGATCACCCAGCTAGCCTATGATGGGCTCTCACTAGATAGGCTTAATTGTCAACTTTCCCATGGCTGCGTCATTCTCAGCCCGAGCTACACTCAAGAGTACACGATCAATGAAGCGCTAAGGGGAAAGTAGAAATCCTGCTTCATACAAGTTGCCGAGTAAGCGATCAATGAAACCCTATGGTGAAAATCAAACTCCGGCATGATAGAAGTTGCAAGATCACCCAGCTAGCCTATGATGGGTTGTCACTAGATAGGCTTAACTGTCAACTTTCCTATGGCTGCGACCTTCTCAGCCCGAGCTACTTTCAAGAGTACACGATCAATGAAACCCTATGGGGAAAATCAAACTCCGACATGGTACAAGTTGCAAGCTCACCCAGCTAGCCTGTGATGGGCTGTCACTAGATAGGCTTAACTGTCAACTTTCCCATGGCTGCGTCATTCTCAGCCCGAGCTACACTCAAGAGTACACGATCAATGAAGCGCTAAGGGGAAAGTAGAAATCCTGCTTCATACTAGTTGCCGAGTAACCGATCAATGAAACCCTATGGTGAAAATCAAACTCCGGCATGATACAAGTTGCAAGATCACCCAGCTAGCCTATGATGGGTTGTCACTAGATAGGCTTAACTGTCAACTTTCCCATGGCTGCGACCTTCTCAGCCCGAGCTACACTCAAGAGTACACGATCAATGAAACCCTATGGGGAAAATCAAACTCCGACATGGTACAAGTTGCAAGATCACCCAGCTAGCCTATGATGGGCTGTCACTAGATAGGCTTAACTGTCAACTTTCCCATGGCTTCGTCATTCTTAGCCCGAGCTACACTCAAGAGTACACGATCAATGAAGCGCTAAGGGGAAAGTAGAAATCCTGCTTCATACAAGTTGCCGAGTAAGCGATCAATGAAACCCTATGGTGAAAATCAAACTGCGGCATGATACAAGTTGCAAGATCACCCAGCTAGCCTATGATGGGTTGTCACTAGATAGGCTTAACTGTCAACTTTCCCATGGCTGCGACCTTCTCAGCCCGAGCTACACTCAAGAGTACACGATCAATGAAGCGCTAAGGGGAAAGTAAAAATCCTGCTTCATACAAGTTGCCGAGTAAGCGATCAATGAAACCCTATGGTGAAAATCAAACTCCGGCATGATACAAGTTGCAAGATCACCCAGCTAGCCTATGATGGGTTGTCACTAGATAGGCTTAACTGTCAACTTTCCCATGGCTGCGACCTTCTCAGCCCGAGCTACACTCACGAGTAAGCGATCAATGAAACCCTATGGTGAAAATCAAATTTCGACATGGTACAAGTTGCAAGATCACCCAGCTAGCCTATGATGGGCTGTCACTAGATAGCTTAACTGTCAAGTTTCCCATGGCTGCGTCATTCTCAGCCCCGATCTACACTCAAGAGTACACGATCAATGAAGCGCTAAGGGGAAAGTAGAAATCCTGCTTGATACAAGTTGCCGAGGAAGCGATCAATGAAACCCTATGGTGAAAATCAAACTCCGGCATGATACAAGTTGCAAGATCACCCAGCTAGCCTATGATGGGTTGTCACTAGATAGGCTTAACTGTCAACTTTCCCATGGCTGCGACCTTCTCAGCCCGAGCTACACTCAAGAGTACACGATCAATGAAACCCTATGGGGAAAATCAAACTCCGACATGGTACAAGTTGCAAGATCACCCAGCTAGCCTATGATGGGCTGTCACTAGATAGGCCTTAACTGTCAACTTTCCCATGGCTGCGTCATTCTCAGCCCGAGCTACACTCAAGAGTACACGATCAATGAAGCGCTAAGGGGAAAGTAGAAATCCTGCTTCATACAAGTTGCCGAGTAAGCGATCAATGAAACCCTATGGTGAAAATCAAACTCCGGCATGATACAAGTTGCAAGATCACCCAGCTAGCCTATGATGGGTTGTCACTAGATAGGCTTAACCTGTCAACTTTCCCATGGCTGCGACCTTCTCAGCCCGAGCTACACTCAAGAGTACACGATCAATGAAACCCTATGGGGAAAATCAAACTCCGACATGGTACAAGTTGCAAGATCACCCAGCTAGCCTATGATGGGCTGTCACTAGATAGGCTTAACTGTCAACTTTCCCATGGCTGCGTCATTCTCAGCCCGAGCTACACTCAAGAGTACACGATCAATAGCGCTAAGGGGAAAGTAAAAATCCTGCTTCATACAAGTTGCCGAGTAAGCGATCAATGAAACCCTATGGTGAAAATCAAACTCCGGCATGATACAAGTTGCAAGATCACCCAGCTAGCCTATGATGGGTTGTCACTAGATAGGCTTAACTGTCAACTTTCCCATGGCTGCGACCTTCTCAGCCCGAGCTACACTCACGAGTAAGCGATCAATGAAACCCTATGGTGAAAATCAAACTCCGACATGGTAAAAGTTGCAAGATCACCCAGCTAGCCTATGATGGGTTGTCACTAGATAGGCTTAACTGTCAACTTTCCCATAGCTGCGACCTTATCAGCCCGAGCTACACTCAAGAGTACACGATCAATGAAGCGCTAAGGGGAAAGTAGAAACCCTGCTTCATACAAGTTGCCGAGTAAGCGATCAATGAAACCCTATGGTGTAAATCAAACTCCGGCATGATACAAGTTGCAAGATCACCCAGCTAGCCTATGATGGGTTGTCACTAGATAGGCTTAACTGTCAACTTTCCCATGGCTGCGACCTTCTCAGCCCGAGCTACACTCAAGAGTACACGATCAATGAAACCCTATGGGGAAAATCAAACTCCGACATGGTACAAGTTGCAAGATCACCCAGCTAGCCTATGATGGGCTGTCACTAGATAGGCTTAACTGTCAACTTTCCCATGGCTGCGTCATTCTCAGCCCGAGCTACACTCAAGAGTACACGATCAATGAAGCGCTAAGGGGAAAGTAGAAATCCTGCTTCATACAAGTTGCCGAGTAAGCTATCAATGAAACCCTATGGTGAAAATCAAACTCCGGCATGATACAAGTTGCAAGATCACCCAGCTAGCCTATGATGGGTTGTCACTAGATAGGCTTAACTGTCAACTTTCCCATGGCTGCGACCTTCTCAGCCCGAGATACACTCAAGAGTACACGATCAATGAAACCCTATTGGGAAAATCAAACTCCGACATGGTGCAAGTTGCAAGATCACCCAGCTAGCCTATGATGGGCTCTCACTAGATAGGCTTAATTGTCAACTTTCCCATGGCTGCGTCATTCTCAGCCCGAGCTACACTCAAGAGTACACGATCAATGAAGCGCTAAGGGGAAAGTAGAAATCCTGCTTCATACAAGTTGCCGAGTAAGCGATCAATGAAACCCTATGGTGAAAATCAAACTCCGGCATGATAGAAGTTGCAAGATCACC
>NW_027440012.1:0-32346 GCF_031893055.1 Leptodactylus fuscus
TCTCTGATCATAACCTTCTGTCTCTCACCATCAGTGCCCTCTCCCCTTCACAAGATACCCCTACCCATCACACATATAGGAATTTGCGTGCTATTGACACCAAGCACCTCTCAGATACTCTACAGTCCTCTCTGTCCCCCATCTCCTCAATCTCCTGTCCAAATCTGGCCACCAGTCACTATAATGAAACCCTTAAAAATGCATTGGATGAGGTTGCTCCCCCCTCCACTCGTAAAGTCCCACGTAGGAGGCAGCAGCCCTGGCACACGCCACAGACACGATTTCTTCAGCGCTGCTCTAGGTGTGCCGAACGTCTCTGGAGAAAATCATGCTCACCTGCAGATTTCCTCCACTTCAAGTTCATGCTTAAAACATATAGTTCTGCCCTTCACCTAGCCAAACAAGACTATTTCACCGCCCTCATCTCTTCTCTCTCCAGCAACCCTAAAAGGCTTTTTGAAACCTTTCACTCCTTACTCACACCCAAGGTACAGACGCCATTCACAGACCTTAGTGCTGATGACCTGGCCACGTATTTCCATGCTAAAATTGATAAGATCCGTCAGGAAATTACTGCCCAAGCCCCAGGTGGCATTGATCCCACCACCTACCATAGCAATGATCCCCTCACCAATTGCACCTCAGACTGTCTATTCTCATCTTTTGAACCTGTTACAGAAGAGGAAGTCTCCCAGCTACTTTCTTCATCTCGCCCTACAACCTGCAGTAGTGACCCCTTCCCCTCACATCTTCTCCAATCTCTGTCGCCTGCTGTCACCACTCACCTTACTAAAATATTTAACCTCTCTCTCTCTTCTGGAATCTTCCCATCCTCCTTCAAGCATGCTGTTATAACTCCGCTATTGAAAAAACCCTCCTTGGACCCGTCCTGTGCTGCTAACTATTGACCCGTCTCTAACCTCCCCTTCATCTCTAAACTCTTGGAACGCCTGGTCTATTCTCGTTTAATCCGCTATCTCTCTGCTAACTCTCTTCTTGACCCCTTACAATCTGGTTTCCGCGCTCTGCACTCTACTGAAACGGCTCTCACAAAAGTCTCCAATGATCTCCTGATGGCTAAATCCAATGGCGATTTCTCTCTTCTTATTCTTCTGGACCTCTCTGCAGCTTTTGACACTGTTGACCATCATCTCCTCCTCACTATGCTCCGCTCAGTCGGCCTTAATGACACTGCGCTCTCCTGGTTCTCCTCTTATCTCTCAGACCGCACTTTCAGCGTATCATTTGCGGGCTCTGTTTCCTCCCCTCTTTCCCTTGCTGTTGGGGTTCCTCAGGGCTCGGTCCTAGGCCCCCTGCTCTTTTCTCTCTACACAGCCCCCATTGGACAAACCATCGCCAGATTTGGCTTCAGGTACCATCTTTATGCTGACGACACCCAATTATACACATCTTCCCGTGACATCACCCCTGTACTCATACAGAACACCAGTGACTGTCTTTCTGCTGTCTCTAATATCATGTCCTCGCTCTATCTGAAACTAAATCTCTCTAAGACTGAACTACTACTGTTTCCACCATCTAACAGATCTGTCCCTGATATATCCATTGCAGTCTCAGGCCTTACTATAACTCCTAGGCAGCAGGCTCGCTGCCTCGGGGTCATGTTTGACGCAGACCTTTCTTTCACCCCTCATATTGAATCACTCGCACGTTCATGTCACCTCCACCTCAAAAATATCTCCAGAATACGTCCTTTCCTTACCAGAGATACACTAAAGACACTTATTGTCTTTCTGATTCATTCTCGCCTTGACTACTGTAACTCCTTACTAATCGGTCTTCCCCTCACTAAACTCTCCCCTCTACAATCTATTCTGAATGCAGCGGCCAGGCTCATCTACCAGGCTAGACGCTACAGCGATGCCTCTGGTCTGTGCCAGTCGCTACATTGGCTGCCTATTCAATATAGAATAAAATATAAAGTTATCACTCTCATCCACAAGGCTCTCCATAATGCCGCACCTCCCTACATTTCCTCCCTCATCTCTGTCTACCGCCCAACCCGTGTTCTCCGCTCACTCAATGACCTAACACTTACATCCTCTATTATCAGAACCTCCCCCGCTCGTATACAAGACTTCTCCCGAGTTGCACCACTTCTCTGGAATACTCTACCCCGGACAATAAGATTAACTCCCAATTTCTACAGTTTCAAACGCAAACTAAAGACGCATTTTTTCAGACAGGCCTATCACAATTCCTAATGCAAACCCTTCTTGATGCCTTTTCAGCCTAACATATTTGTCCATGCTCTATCCACATGTTAAAGGACACTACTAGTGACGGCCCATAAAGCTTTGTTTGTGTAATGGCTGCAACCTCTATTACAAAATTGTCTGAACACTGTATAAGCAATGCCTCCCCTCCTACCTCTTGTGTCATCCCCTCTACCTCATAGATTGTAAGCTCTTGTGAGCAGGGCCCTCAGTCCCATTGTGTGAAATGACGTTCTTTGTTTTGTATCTGTCTGTATCTGAACCCTACAAATTGTACAGCGCTGCGGAATATGTTGGCGCTATATAAATAAAATTTATTATTATTATTATTACATACAAACCTTATATCACCAAGAATAACGCCCTGGGACTCTGGAGCAGTGAAAACATGTTCTGTAATGTGCAGAATCCTGTTTCTCTATCTGGCAGGAACGTTACGTGGTGCCGGAATGCACTGTGCCAATTGTATGGTGGAGGAGGGATAATGCTATAGGGTTGTACTTCAGGCCCTTAGTTCCAGTGAAGGGGAAACTCTGTCCAAACAAGACATTTTGAACAATTGTATGCCTCTAACTTTCTAGGAACGTTTTAAGAATGGTCCTTTTCTGTTTCAGCATGACTGTGCCCCACTGCACAAAGAAAAGTCCGTAAAAGCATGGTTAGGTGAATCTGGTGTGGGAAATCTTAACTTGCCTGGAAATAGCCCTGATTTTAACCTCACTAAGCATCTTGGGAACAAACTAGAACACAGACTACAAGGGGGACCTCTCAAGTGCACTTCTAGATGAATGGCCAAAAACTCTAAATCTTGTAGCAAGCCTTCTCAGAGGAGTGAAAAATGTTTGGATGCAAATGGAGAAACAACTTCATATTAAGTCTATGGATTTAAAATTGGAGGCCATATAAGCTCATGTAGGTGTAATGTGTAGGTGTCCAAATACTTTTGTCCATGCAGTATATGTCCAGTGGCAATTGATACATGTGCAGTGAAGTGAATTGTGCAGGCCTCTTCTACAGACTCATCTCCAGTCATTTACGTAGACTGCACAATATATTCTATTTTTATAGTTATTGCTACAGCACAAAGTTGAGGCTTGTAAGGAAAGCTAAACCTCAGCTGTAAACAGCATGCTTATGGATGTAGTTCACCAATATGATGACAGGTCCCCTTTAAAACACATAGGCTTCACTTGATCCACTACCTGAATCAAATATCTCCTAAAGCTATCTAGACGAAAGTTATGTATTACTATGAAAATTAATAGGAATTACATCTAATTATTAGAAAAGGAAATGTCTATTATTTCCTATGAGAGGAAATGGCATCCATTTTATATTCACTCCACCCCACAATAAATAGAAATCCCTGCAGCTAACTGCACTACATATTGAATGGACAAATGCCAACAAGACATTTCCGTTATGTAAAATTCATGATTCTTATATTGTACGCTTCTGGTCCCAGGAGCAATTAAGTGGTTAACTGAATAGGAAGCAGGCGATAAGCAGAATTACCATTGACTTGCTTTTTAACTATGACCATCTTAAGAACTGATATCCAGGTCTATTAGCTAAAAGTCCGCCAGCTTTTTGTTCGCTCAAAATATTCTGCTAGAAAACGCCACTCTGAGGCTTGTCAGAAGAAGAGAGATTAGTGCATTGAAGTGAATTTGGAAACTTCGCCAAGCCAGATTTAGAGTGAAGCTAGATAAGGATGCAAATGAAAACTATCACTGAAGTTTATGCAGCAAATCTAGTTTCATTTTTCTACTGAAACAAAAATATTGCAAGGCAATAGGTGACCATGATGTTTGGTAGAATGTCACAGACCCCTTAGTTGCTTATATTGATACTTTAATAGTTCATTATGAATTACAGGAATGGGCAACATGTAAGGGCGGGTTCACACCTGCACCCCGGTCTCTGCTTTCAGTTTCTGTCTTTTGCTGACAGGAGACGGAAACCTGGGAGGACATTTTGCAAATCCATTCAAATGAATGGGTTTGAAAAATGACTGCCAGTTTCCGTCTCCTGTCCAGTTTCTTGGGCAGGAGACAGAAACTGAAAGCGGAGACCGGGGCGCAGGTGTGAATCCGCCCCAAAGCAGATATGTTCTCCAGTTTCCACTTAAATGGGCTGTACATGATCTTTATTGACATCCTCTCCTTAGGATAGGCCATAAAATAAATAATAAAAACATGGAGCACCCCTTTAATCTAGCATTTCATTTAGCCATGTATAGTTAAATGGCACCATAAACATATATCCTAAAGAGGTTGGCCAGAGTATTTTTGCACTGTTCTCTCTATCACTAAAGTCATGCTTTTTAGCTCAGTCTTCTGTTCAGTTCAGTACACTTCTACCTTCCGTAAGATGGCCACAGACAGAGGAGGAGGAGCAGAGCGGCAGTGACCAAATATGTCTTTTTAGCAGCCTCAGTAGAAACACAGTATGGTTCCAGAGGAAGCCAAAAAAAGAACCTTAAGCCAATTGCCCCATGTCATGTGAAAAAAAAAACCTTCCCAAGTCCAAATCCAGCAATCTGGATCAACTTCAACAAAAATATAAAACCCATAACCTGGAATATTTTTCTTTTCAAGAAAGACATCTTTGCCATTTTTGAATTTTTGCAGTGTATCCACCATCACAATATACTGTTGTAACAAGTTCCATAGTCTCACTGTTCTTACAGCAAAGATTGCCCTACTATGATGCTGGTGAAATGTTCTTTGGTGGTCCCTTAATCACTCCCAAACCCAAGTATAAAAAGATGATTAATAAGGCCGTTGTGCTTTCCCTTCATGTATTTGTACACTGTTATTAGATCTCTCTATAGCTGTTATTTCCTAAACTGAATATTGCTAAATTTGTTAAACTGTCTGTGTACTCCATTCATTCCCCTAATTATCTTGGGTCGCCATTCAGTGCACTTTCTCAAGTCCAGCTTCTGGTACACTGGGACCCAGAATTGCGCACAAGAGTCTACTTGTGATTTGTATAGAGGCATAAATATGTTCTTGCTAAGAGCACCTATGCCCCTTTTGATGCATCATATAATTTTATTTGCCTTGGTACTGGCGCTGTTCACTAAACGTAAGCTTTTTGTCCAATAATTATTACAGGGCTCTCGCCCATGTAATGACTGTATGGAGATAATAGATGCATGTTATTTTGCATAGTCTTATGGAAGTTAATTGAGCTAAGTAGATGAATGGTTAAATCCAATAATTGTACACTACATATACAGACATGTGTATGAGCCCCAAGACTAACTATACTGTAACAGTTAAACAAATAAATACACTGCTATAATAGTGGACAATAAGCAAGCACATACTGTAAAACACTATTTGATGAACTTCTGTATTTAACTGAAGTTATCCTTCCAAGATTTATACTGGAGTGTCTGTGGGAGTTCTCCTAAAAGCTTAGAAAATCATAAATTCTGAGAAGGTGTGAAGAGAAAGAGCGAAGGAAATGCATAATGGATTAGACACTGTTGGGGGGAGTTTGCTGATTACATTGGAAGCAATCAGGACACTTATACTAACCTCACTCTTTACCTTTCAGCTACTCAGTAAAGTATGTAAAAGTAAAACATCTGGATCCTAGATGCGGAATAACAGCGCCAGCCTTTCCCGATGTCCATGGAAGTCTTGGGATGCGGAAGTTCATTCTTGGCCCAATGCATGCACTGTGTGCTCTCCGCTGCTGATGCTTGAGTATGCACTGGACCAAGAACAAACAGTACCTGTGCAAGATTTCAGTTTATACAGCCATGAGAAGACTAAGTATCAATCATGGTAGACAGGGTGGCAATGGACAGGGATCGGACACTGGTCACTTAATTTGCATAAGATTATAGATGTGTTTTTTTTTTTAAAGCAATAAATGCAAAAAGTTTTCTTTCACTTTAAGATACATCTATCTTTAATATTTCTGAGCATAACCATACTGGCTCCTAAAGTTGTTCAATTTCAGAGAAGACTGCAGTCCTCATAGGAACATCATGTTCAGTCTACTTGACCTGAAACGTTCATATAAGTGGAGAGAAAATTGGGTTCATTTTAAAGCAGGATCAAATGCTTTTATAGATAACTGAATTGTCACATTCACAGAGATTCATTGAACTAAGCATCCAAATAAAAACTGCACATGCTGAGAAGAGAAAATGAAATCGTATTGTGGAATGAATGCTGTCATGACAAGGAAATCAGTCTGGGAAAAGTTCATTGGGAAGAGGGGATTGCCACAGTCAATTTGTCTTATATAAATAACAAGTACAAGACCGCGGAAAGAATCTAGGAGAATGTGCTGCAGAGGCTTCTTGGTTAGGAATTATACTTGAGGTTAAGTTATACTGTCCCGGGCCAAGGAGTATGGAGTTGTGAATTCACATGGGGAAAATTGGAGCAGTTTGACCCAAATCAGTAACTGTATAATCCAGAGTGACTAATAGAGTCGTACAACTGCTTTCTATCCTGAGAGGTTATACTTTCACCAGGAAGTGCCAAGCTGTCCAGGGCAAGGAGCTGCAAATTATACGGTCTGGCACACACTTCCTGAATCAAATCAGATGTGACAAGTTTTGTGATCAAAACACCTTCATTTTCCCTTTAAACTGTTGGCACAAAATGCCTCATTAAACCCATTAGAGTGTTTGCACCACATAACTGTACGTATATGGAAGCCACACAGTAGGGGCTATGTAGAATGACTGCTGAACTGGAAAATCAACATTTTCATATTTAAGGGTATCAATGGTTTAAGGCCATCAACAAGCGACTAAAACAAACAATAAACACAGAGCCACAATTCTGCTCCATAGTTTTGCACAAGCTTCCACTTATGATCTGACCCCGTTGATTAATAGGTTTGCTTATTGCAGTCGCCATACTGTATTTCTATTGCTAAATTCTCCCAGCGGCAGCACATTATTCACAGCTATGTAACAGTGATTGACACGTCATCTCTAGCCATCAGGTTGCAGATTTTTTTTTTTTTTAATAAAATGCAATGAGACTGAAAAGAATTTAAAGGAATCAAAAAGAGAAACTGAAAATATTCCATAATTTTTCCTCTCTTTATTCTAAAATTAACTTTAAAGATTCCTCTGTAGGTAGGTAGAGTATCACAACTTGCCATTAGGCTTCTTTAAGCTGTCACCAATGTACATACATAGAGGAAGCACATGTTGTTGCGAATACAAAAATCGCAGTCAGTTCTCATCCAATACACTTAACGTCTTGATCTAACAGCCAATAGACCATTGACGGGAACCCCAGGAGATTGCAAACTGAAATAATCCAAATTGAAATATAATAAAAATAAGTGCACAGTGTACAGAGCTGGAATCAGCGGCTCCATACACTGTGTAGTGGCTGTGCTAGGATACTGCTACTCAGCTTGGTTTCATGTGCAGATGCGGCAGTTGATTGGCAGGGGTGCTGAGGACCAGATACACAAAGATCTAATATGAATGACCTATCCTAAGAATAGGCCATGAACATTTAATCCTTGTATATGTGCATTCATAAAGATGAACAGCATATTCACAGAATGTACTATAAATGTTTGACAGGTAAGGGTTCCAACATTTGGTGGTTTCTCTGACTACTCTCATTCAGCACTATGGATGATAACACTGTCACCATCAAGATGTACATCAAGATTTTCCCTTTGTTGTACATGTACATAGTGTAAGCTGATGGCTGGTCAGGTAATGGAGGGGGTGTACATCTCACCCAGTCTACTAAGGTTGGTGAGATGAGAAAACTCCAGAAAAAATGTTTGTTCTCAGCAGACAACTTTCGTCTGCTGAGCATTTTGGTAAATGCTCAGTATTGGGCTGGATTTTTAGGAATGACAGGTAGGTTGGTAGTGGAACCTGTCATTCCACCCCCCTCCAGTCCACACTTTGGGGATGTTCCATCAGCGACTCAGCTGCTGAGAGTCTCCTCGTCAAGGAGGCTTAAGAAGCCAGCTCCAGCAGCAACACTTGGGCAGAGCTTGGCTGGAGAGCCAACAAAGAGAACATATTTTTGGAGCTGTGTCCTGAATGATTCTACTGGCTTTTGGATTTCTGTTATTCTAGGTGAGGTAACCTATTCTATGTTTAGTTAGAGCCTAGCCGGGCAGGGATTTATTTTTGTATTGTTTCCTTTTGTTGCTGCACTACCTTTTTGAGTGAAAATAAAACTCTACCTTTGTTTTGGACTAAAGAAACTGGACTTGTGTGTCTATGCCACCCCACCTAGGAACCCCAGACCCTGACAATAGGAAAGGGGGTACGAGACAACAGGCAAGAATCTAGCCATATTTGTTTGCATCTTGGATCACTAAAACAAGTAGTATAAATTACGAACAATGGCTATAACTGCTCTCTGAGACCAATGACAGAAGGAAATGTTGTCATCGGTTTCATCAATTTTCCATTCATTGCCCAATTTATTGTATTGGATGGAAAAAAAATCTAATTTTTTCCAACTGTCCATCAACTTTAACATTCCATAACATCATTGTTACAATGGATGGAAAAAAGTGACAATTGAACAGGCTTGTTTGATCCTTTGTGTTCATCTTCCTTCACACTTCAATGATAAAACAACTGATGATCTGAAAGTATCTACTTGGATGTGAGGTTTTTGACTTAACACTCAAATGCTGTACCAAGCCCAATAGTTACACTGCTGTATTGGAGTTTATAATCTAATTTCTTAACGAGTTTTCATACATGTATACCAATGTCATGAGTGGCCAGCTAAAATTCCAATATGTTATGTATAGTAGGATGAATACCCCACCTTAATTTAAAAATCTCTGGCTTGCATTGCAGACTTCTTTATTATTGCTCTTTATATTCTAAAATTACTATGAAATAGGAAAGAAAGTTTGTTTTAATGTAGGGTATACTGTAAAATAATAAACAGGAGTAATGGCATACAACCTACAACTTAAAAGGTTATTCCTATTCTGATAAATCATATTCAAGATGGGAATAACTGCTCTGCTGAGATCAGAAAACCCCTTTAAGTGGCCACTAACTTTCATACTGGTACATATACACTGATGACAGTGAGCAGTGACCAGTTTAGATACCGACTCCAGTCAGTTAGCCAGAGGGATTGCGACCCTCACTTGACCATTGTGTTGCTATATCCTACAACTCATCCCAGGAACTTGGGAGCGGTCTGTTTTTTCCAGCTCAGATTGGAAGTTCAGGTTGGTATACCGCATTGTTCATCAAAGATCCTCAAGGAGAGCACAGTTATCTGTGTTTTTTCCTCCCACCTATTTCACTAACTTTCTTAGTCTCATTTAATAAAGCAGGTGATTCTGGACCAAAATATTATGCACTTTATTTAAAAATGTTGCCAATTCCTGACTGAAAACGTCTTTAAAAATTGTTGCCACTAGGTGTCTCTCTTCTAGCTAATTTGCTGTTCACTCCCTGTTACTAGGGAAAGTCCGTCTTTAGTTATCTTCAAAATGGGTTCACAATGGATGGAGGGGCTGGTCTCTCCTCACAGTCTGTACATAGCTTCCTCTGTACCCTGCACAAAATGGATTCAGCAGCATATCACAGCTTACAATGTGAGAAAAGTCCGCTATATACTTGTAACTACTTTTATGTACTCGGAACTACTTTTGGCTGTTTGTGTTATTGCTGATGAGATATTAGTCACAAACATTAGGCAGCTTTCCTTATTGTACTCAGATTTCTCTCTTTCTTTTTGAGAGATCTTTCTTAGCTACATCATAGCCTATAAATCCAGTTCAGTGTCGCTTGATCTCCTATGTTATATTCACTTGGGCTTTTCTCTGCTACTTTTTTGCTATTTTATAGCTACTTCTGGCAGAATTACATGGGAATAAACCAGTAGTAGTAATAACAGATAGGGAAGGGGTGAGACTGTTGCAGTCATAATGGGGCTATTAGCAACCGATAGAACTCCATGTATGAAGACGTAAACAGTCATAGAACAGACTGCTCAACAAACCTTGCATTTACGATTACCAAGTTTTATGAATTACTCCTAGTTTAGCTCCTAAAAACAAACTAACAAAAAAAGCCTGAACGAAGTTTAGCTGTTTGACGATGGACCTGCAGAATACCAGCCCAAGTGCTAGTGTATATACCCCAGGTTTCATCCATGTAAATTTACAGGATTAGCTTTTCTTTCAGACAGGCTTGAAGGGACCCAACGTTTTTATTGGCAACGGAATATGATTGAAATAGACTATGACGGCTAACCACTAGCACATGAACATTATCGTGTAGTTTATCATCAAGTCCTTCTAATTTCGTGGATCAAAAATATGCATGGTCATGTCCAAAATATATTTATTGTATTTCAGTTGTTTGGGTACAGAGATGTTTGCTTAAGTCGTTTTCACATGGAACGCAATGAAATTAAATGGTTTCATCTTTATAGAAAGTCCTAGAAATTGTATCATATATAAATGTTAGTGAACTCGCATAACCCAAACAACCCTGTTAAGAGGAGCCCCATATTACACAACCAAGTAACAAAAAAAAAAAAAAGATCTGCAAATATAGCAAGTTTATATAGTGTGTTCCAATAGAAAGGCTTATTTTGATGCCTGGGTTCAGAAGAGTTTAAGGCTGTTTCTAGATAAGTACCAATTATTTTAAGTAATTGACCAGCAATAATTATATAAGCCATGCACGAGTTCCTACAATGAGACGCTTTGAACAGCTTGACAAATGAGTGTTTACATTGAGGTTATATAGCCAATAACAGTTGACACCGCCCAAAGTCAACTTGTCCTATAACCTGTGTTACTGGAGGTAATGAGACGGCAGGAAACTGATTGTAAAGCCCACCTCTGTTTTCTACACAAGGGGCTCTTGTGTAAATACAAATGCAGCAAACAAGTGATTTCCTGGTTCGGTAACTACCATGTCTGAACATTTCAAAGTGGTCACAGGAAGTTACAACTGCTCAACCATAGACTATTTTTGGAACAATTTCTGTCCAATATCATGCATCCTCCAAGAAGTTCTAACTGCATTTTTCATCGGATATTATTATATAATTGAGGTTTTATTTTACATATACAGAGGCTGAATTGCCTTCTAAGAAGGACAAATTGCTGTACAGAACATTTCTCCTTAGCAGTATAACCAACATTTGTCAACACTAGGGTTGTGCTGATCTTGAAATTTCAGGATCGTTTTTAAAATCCGATTTCCGATCATTTTTCAGAAGATCCTGATCCTAATGCAAGTCAATGGGATTTTTTTTTTTTTAAGATCGTTTTCAAAAGCTATGAAAAGTTACCAAAAAATACATACAAATTCTTAGAATGCATAGAAAAAGCAAGGGAACACTTAAATGGCCATAAAACATTGTTTTGTAATCACTACACAGAGAATCTCTATGGGAAATGTCACTTTTCGCATAACTCAAGCTCCCAGCTTCTCCAAGTAGCATCTCATCGGCTGCCACGAGTTGTGCTTGGCTACTCTTCTGCTTCGTCCCTGCTTTACCGTATACTCAGCTCTGCTACATCTCCATCACTGTACATTGACTTGTCTATCTACTCTTCTGCCTTCTTTACTCAGTTCTGCTACATCTCCATTACTGTACAGTGACTTGCCTAACTACTAGGGTTGAGCGATCGGGATCGGAATTCCGTTCCCGATCTTTTTTAGGCAAGATCGGATCCCGATTGTGAAATTTACTCGATCGCAGATCGGGATCCGATCCCGATCGCTCAACCCTAGTTAACACGCATTGTAAGGGTCTGTTGAATTGTATTTAGTAATAAATGCAATTTCCCTGTAAAGATGACCTGATCACAATAATTAATAATTCAATATCAGTTCTCACACTTGACTTTTGTCCATAAGAAGCTGTGGAAAAACTGAAGGATTTTCAGTATCCACACAAGTGAAGATAGGATACTTTACATATACTGTATGTATGGTTTACATATAGCATTTCTATTTATTTTACTACATTCAGGTGTACATTGTGCTCTGTACAATAACACAACAAGTACCATCAGCTTCAGTTGCAAAAAAAAAATCCAAATTAAAAATAAAACAGACGTTTTACTTGACATCTCCAGTGTATTCTGATATTTGGGTAACTCTTACAATACAATTATGTTCATATTCTCTTAGGGCTTGCATGCCAAGAGTGATTTATTGGCATCTATCATTGGTTAAATTAGAGAAAACTACATGCAAGTAATGTAGTAAAGTAATTATATTAATGACAAAGTCCCACAGGACACTGGAAGACTATTATAGCTGGGTAACACATGGCACCCCACAGTCTAGGGATCATTTTTATCCCATAAGATCATGAAAGTATCAGACATCACCTCCCTAAGTGGTACATCAGATTTCATCTTCTTGGCTGCTCTATACTGCATTTTAGCTAATAATGTTTATTTGTGAACCTGCTGTTATAATTGCACAAGATCTGGTAATGTTTACGGTTATTTTGATAACTACCTATGTGGATAGCATTACGAACTGCCTTTTACAATATTTAAACAACGTTTTCAACTTTTAATACTTTTTTTTTTTTTAATTTTAAAAAATTTAAAGTGTGAGGCAGGTTGTTTTAGATGTACAAAAATGGTAGGTCTGAGGACCTTCCTTGTGCCTCTCTCCTCCATTATAAATGCTTGGCACCTCAAGCCTGATCAGATGGATTCCACTTCCTTTGGTAACTACTCAGATGCTGCTGTCACAAATGACTACATGGGTTAATTTCTGAGGCCTGGTTCACATCTGCGTTCGGTATTCCGTTCAAGGATTCTGCTTGGGGACCCTCCCGAAACGGAATACCAAATGCATTGACAAGCAGTGAGCAGTGAAAGCACACGGCCCCATAGACTATAATGGGATCCGTGTGTATTCCGTTTATTGTCTGCACAAGTTATGCAGAAAGAAAAGTAGTTCTTGAAGTACTTTTCTCTCTGTAGGGGTGGATCCAGGGCTGGGCGAGCTGGGCAACCGCCCGGGGCCCACGGCGCGGCCCTGACCCAGCGCCACACGTCTAATGGGGGCGGCAGCCCAGGCGATTTTTTTTTTTTTTTTACTTTTTTTTTCTTTTTTCTTTGAACCAACGCAGAAGAGCTGTCGCTCTCCGTGCGCTGGTTCACACGTCTACGTATCAGGGTAGGCGGCGTCATCACGCCGCCTACGCTGATACGTCTGACGAGAGAAGAGACTTGCGGATGCAGCGGGAGCAGCAGCAGCGCGATCGGTAACTATATTAAAAAAATTTTTGTTTTACTTACCAACCTCCCTGGACCTGATCACTGCCGCCCCCGCTTCCCCTTGTACTATGGGCTGCGGAGGCCAGCAGTGAATAGGCCCCGGGCCAGGCCACGATCCCACTGCTGCTATTATTATACTCAGGGGTCTTTTCAGACCCCCGAGTATAATAATCAGAGCCCCAGGGGAGGTGAGGGAGGTAATGCCCAGAAGTAATGTCAAAATGTAATGGCAGAAAATATGAATGGCATTTGAAAAACACATTTTTAGGGCTCATTTTTTCAAAAAATCCTGGTAAGTAGGGCCCCGCCAAAGTCAATTGCCCAGGGCCCTGCAAAGCCTGGATCCGCCACTGTCACTCTGCTTGACTGGTGTGGACACCGCGTAGAAAACACACGGACCCCATTACAGTCTATCATCACAGCGTTTAGCACTGAAACTGCTGGAAGGATGGCACTAACACATCTCCATAAGACTCATTCAGCATTATGATATATAGATGTAGCAGAATTAATCCGACTTTCAACAGAGGGAAAAATTGCTGTCAAAACATTTTTCAATAATGTTTCATTGACTTCAGTTGTGTTTGTGATAAGAGATCCTGCTGTAGCAATTTATTCCATTGCAGAACGTTGGGATAACTCTACATCTGTACATGCAAGTCAGTACTGAGATTATTTTAGTAGTTTAAGAAATGAGAATTGTTACAAAAGGGCTGCAGTTTGTGTGCAGTATTACATTCACTTTGTTTGTGTGTAGTATTACATTCACTTTAAAAAAAAAAAGAAAAAAAAAAAAAAAGCTGAGCTGCAATACCAGACACAACCCATGAACAGATGTGGGGCTGTTTCAGTAAGAAAGCCAGAGTTTGTTGTTTTTTTAAAATCCTGTGTAAGCCCTTGAAACTTTCAAGAATGTTTTTGAGTTTATCATCGCTGAGATATTTTCAGATGGGCTAAACAAAGTAAATATACTCTAAAATTATTCCCCAATGCCTTTAATGCATTTTAATAGAGACCATCATATAATATGCTATATGTGTCTTGTTCGGGCTGTACAGAGTTAATAATGTGTGCTGTATGTATTATAAAACAGCATACATAAAAAGTTATAAACAAAACTGTTTGTCAGATGTTTCCTTCTTCTGAGAATCAGCTCCAACTTTGTTTGACTTCCTGTCCCGGCGTATGGAAATAAATAATACATGTCAATAGCAGCCATGGCAAACATATTGTAAGAAAACTAAAGCACGTACCTTGGTTTAGGACCTAAGCTGTGTTAATGTTGAGAACAATGTCTGTTTTTCTTTATTTTGAGCAAATTACCTGGGTAAGTCAAAGGTTAGTTATCTTGTGTACTAGAAAGTAACCAAAATCTTGTTCCAATGTTATTCTGCCACACCAATAATATGTGTGTAGCTCCATTCTGCTCTACCCTCACACCTGGTGAGCATATAGATGACACATGGATGGTCAGAGATTGCAACTAGAGATGGAGAATCAATTCAGGATATGTTTCTGGTTCGGTTGAGTCAGGTCCCTAATTAGTTTCGGGGCAAACACGTTTGGTATGAACCACACCTTATACTAGCTTAAGAACACTCTCATGGCTACAAAGAACCTAATTTCTAGCTCTCTTGGCAAACACAGCCAAAGCTATGCCAAAGTGAAAGTGACATTATTATAATCTGGGGTATTTCAGACATTGGCTTCCAGCTCTGTAGACTGTGTTGAAATCAGCTTATCGGTGGGGGTCCCACTGATCTATGGATGGGCTATCAATATTAAGTCTTGGACAACCCATTTAAGGTAGCAGTGCAGTGGTCCCATTTACTACTGGGTCCATGTGCACTTGTGCATATAGTATGTTTGTTCCTAGGTATAGTATTACACTGGGGTCAGATCAGCACAGATCTATCAGAAATCTGCAAGTTGACTGTACACGACTTTCTTGCCTGGCAATTTCAGTTAAAAATAATAGACATCTGAGGGACACTCATACTCAGTGGGGTCCCCTTGGGCTTCATTCATGACTTACATGCTTCAACTTTACTGTGAGCCATTTACTATAAGTACATCTATGGCATTTTTTGCCTTTCCACAGTTTTTTTTTTTTTTTTTTTTTTATAATGACGCAGTATAAGTACATTTCCAGTATGTTTCCAAGATCTTTATATTCTAAGTTCTCCCAAAGACGTAGGGTGCTGAAGTTTAACCTACCAACATAAATATATGGACTAGAGAATGTGTTCTGACAAGAACGCGCGAGGTGACGGCTGGTTAAGCAGAACAGAAATGTATATCTGTCTTAGTAAACATCCTTATCAAGCTTGAAATAATCGTCTATTTCTCTGCAAGTAACAGTGGAGCAAAGCATGCTGGTATGTGGAAAATGCTGGTTTTGTTCAAGGCTGAAGTGCTTGTCATGTGTGGTTCTAGCCTGTTTTATGTTCTAGGAAAGGCAAACTGTTTGAATAAAAGTGAATAGATAATATGAGATTAGGTTCACCGATGAACAATTCATTATCAAGCAGACATTTTAAGACCTGATATCCGCTGCAAGCTAAGTTATGATACAATCTAAATATCACAGGGCAGAGCAGCGAGCCCTTTCATAAACACACATCAAAAACTAGGCTCGCTCCGCAGACTTGGGAGATCCGAGGTTGATTATTTGATTTTTTTTTATGTTAACTTGGCAGCCCAAACTATACGAATGTGGTCTTGTAGAATATGAAACTGTGCACGTTTGACATCAAAGTTCTTGGCTCCCACACATTACGGACCAGGCCTTAAATTGCAAAACCATTAAAGGGAATGAATCACCAGAACATTTTTTTTGTTGTTTTTAACTTTATGTAATAGATATTTTTATAGCATTTTTTAAAAATCTGTTTTAAATTTATCTATATTTTAAATCCTGCAATTTTCACTCTGGTCACTAAGCTAAAATAATATGCCGAGACTTCCTGTTTTTTTTTTTTTTTGGAGATTTCTTAGCAAAAGTCACCATTAGCGCACTGATAGTGACAGCTATGATTTACATGTAGATAAAAACACAGAATCCACCAGTCACTATAGGTGATTTCACAACTTATCTTATCTTTTAGAAGCGATGGGGTACCACTCTGTGAGAATGTACTTTTACAATGCTAGTAACACTTATTGCCCTATTTTCTGTCAGTCGTGAATACACTTGTAAAGAGAAAATGTGAAAATTATCTAAAATGATTTATGGCTACATTTCTGTAAATAACACAGTACAATGCATACAGTACAATAAGTAATACAATAAAACCATAAATGTCTATGGTGACAAACGCCTCCATGTTGGCAGTGTTTATACAGTATCTCCTGCTCTTCGCAGCAGTCTTATCTTCGTGTCTAGCTGTCAGTGCGCTCTTCAACTGACAGAGAATCCTATACTAACAATCCAAAGGCACTATAGAGCTTCACTATATAATCTCTTCATGTGTTCCCATGGGATTTCAAGTTGTCTGGTTTCTTTCTCAACAGTGGGCAAACAAAACCTCAAAATACCAGTTTTTATCAAATTACATTTAAGCGGCCCCAAAATAGCACTCTTTACAAAGTATTCCATAAGAGCTGGCACTACTAGTACTAGACATTATAATGAAAAGTAGGATGCACAGGGACAGAGGGAGCACACACCATGACCAGCACAAATACTACAGTATACATATGTTTACTACCAAAGCCAAAAAAGAAGTCTATCAACCAATTATATTGTTTTATAGGTTGTAATGTTTGACCTATGTGTCACCAAAAAAAATATGCAAAAATTAGTTGAATAGCCCAAATGATAAAACCATACATATGGAAAAAACAAACAAACTGTGTCTGGTCCTGAACCAGAGAAATTGGCCTGGTACTGAAGTGGTTAAAGGGGTTGTCCCATAACAAAGATCCTATCTATACTGCTTGTTAATGTGAAAAGATGTATAGAAAAACCGGGAACTGGCAGAGCGCTAAAGGCAGCAAAATCCGTAATAGACTTGAAAAATAAAAATGACGATATGCAAGATTAAGATGAATTGGTTCTGTTTTATTGCTCCAAGGACATGAACAACAGCTTAAAACGGCTACGCGTTTCGACACCGGGCGGGTGTCTTCTTCAGGCCACTAAAATATACAGTAACAGACAAATACTAGAATTAAAATCAATAATCAAAACATGATAAAACGTAATCATAAATAAATGAATAAATACATAGATAAATAGATAGAAAAAAACAGTGGTAGTAATCATAATAAAAAGTCACATGGTACATATAAAATATCAGGTATAGGAGATATGATTGTCTCAACAGCTCTAAGCAAAAGTTTTTAGAAAAAGAAACAGAGAACCATGGTAACATTTGGTTGACAGATAACTAGATACATATATGGGTAACCAGATAGATGGAAAGGTGGTAATGGTCATAATAAAAAGTCATATGATAGATATCAAATATCAGGTATAGGGGAGTATGCTTGTCCCAGCAAGCTCTGAATAAAGGAAATAAAAAAAAATAAAAAGTACAGTCATGTGCAGTTCTACGTAGGCTAAATCAAAAACTTTGGACATATGGAAAGGTGGGGGTCCCCAAAACCTAAACCAACATCCTAGTAAGATGGTGATGCGCAAACTTAAAGTTGCTAAGTCAGGTGGTAAAGTGGTAGTATACTGATAAAACAAGAAATCCCCATATAACATGTCATAGGTTGCAATAAACACTTTCTTTTGCATATTAGTTGTGGATCCCTGTAAGGGCTACAGTGTAATGCTAATGGGTAATGCGGAGTTACGTACAGCAGGAAGTGTCCAGCAACAGCCTTAGAACCAAGTCAGGCCTTGTAGTGCCATGAGGGGTATATATACCCTGATGTGGGAGGGGAGAAGAAAAAAAAAAAAAAAGGGGGGGGGGGGCAGATATAAGGGAGTAAGCTTGTCTCTGCAAGCAAGCTATAAATAAAGACAAAAAAAGGGGGGGGCAGGTATAAGGGAGTAAGCTTGTCTCTGCAAGCAAGCTATAAATAAAGACAAAAAAAAAAAAAAGAAAGAGGGGGACAGGACTAAAAAGTAGCAAATATAATGCATGTAAGGGCATAAAGTGGATAAACAAGTAGATACAGAGAGTAGCAAAAGCATGACGCATGTCAGCAAAGTGGAATAGACAGTTTGTGATGTATAACCATACATAAATATATCATTAATGATCTAGAGGTACACAGTAAATAAAAACAATAAATTGGGAAATCAAGATGGATATAAACATTGAAAGATCAAAGGCGACAGGTAACAGTGATAGTGGTAGGGGGCAGCAGGAAGATGAATCAAAAGGACGATTCTACAGTGTCATTAAGACCATTGGGTTCTAGGGTTTGAAGCTTAAATATCCAATAGGATTCTCTCTGTCGTAATTTTTGAAACCGATTTGGGATGGCTGTAGGAATCTGTTCAATTGGCATAATAGTAATATTGGAAAATTTGGAAAATTGGAAAAATTTGCGCATCACCATCTTACTAGGATGTTGGTTTAGGTTTTGGGGACCCCCACCTTTCCATATGTCCAAAGTTTTTGATTTAGCCTACGTAGAACTGCACATGACTGTACTTTTTTTTTTTTCCTTTACTCAGAGCTTGCTGGGACAAGCATACTCCCCTATACCTGATATTTGATATCTATCATATGACTTTTTATTATGACCATTACCACCTTTCCATCTATCTGGTTACCCATATATGTATCTAGTTATCTGTCAACCAAATGTTACCATGGTTCTCTGTTTCTTTTTCTAAAAACTTTTGCTTAGAGCTGTTGAGACAATCATATCTCCTATACCTGATATTTTATATGTACCATGTGACTTTTTATTATGATTACTACCACTGTTTTTTTCTATCTATTTATCTATGTATTTATTCATTTATTTATGATTACGTTTTATCATGTTTTGATTATTGATTTTAATTCTAGTTTTTGTCTGTTACTGTATATTTTAGTGGCCTGAAGAAGACACCCGCCCGGTGTCGAAACGCGTAGCCGTTTTAAGCTGTTGTTCATGTCCTTGGAGCAATAAAACAGAACCAATTCATCTTAATCTTGCATATCGTCATTTTTATTTTTCAAGTCTATTACGGATTTTGCTGCCTTTAGCGCTCTGCCATTTCCCGGTTTTTCTATATATCTTTTCCATTTTTTCACCACCCACTTTGTGGGACGGTGTCCGGGTTAGAGCTGCAATTGGCCTGTTGGGCAATTGGCCCGGTGGGCTTCTGACTGGAGTCTACTATTTCCACCAGACGGGCGCCAGGTCACCCTTTTTAAACTTCTCTCAGCTTGTTAATGTGGATTTAAGACTTTTCCTAAATACACTGCTTCAGCAAAACTGCTTTGTTTGTCCACTATCTTAATTTATTCACTTCATCGTTGACACTGCGTTTCTATGGCCCTTGGGATTATCTGCTCAAATGTCAAGTGATTTAGCTGCCTGCTCTCAGGGGGAGGGAGGAGGGGCTAAGTGCACAAGAGCGAGCCTGTGTCTGTAGCTGTTCCTGTGTCTGTGTCCTGTGACCTAGCTTACTACTCTCAGATAATACATATAAAACAGTCTAAATCCTAGTGGGCTAAAGGACCTGGTCCCTCTGCTCACTAGGATTTAGCATTCTTATATAGAGCAGGCTAAAAGCTAGTGGGCATAAGGACCTGGTCTTTTAGCCCACTAGGATTTAGCCAACTCTATACAGAACAAGCTAAATCCGAGTGTTATAGGACCTTTGATGACATCACAAGCCCTTCAATTGTCCCATACGATCATGCTATGTGGTGGGCGGAGCTACACACTAATTTGGGGGTGGAGCTAAACTGGAGGTAGTCGGACAATATGGCTTTGCATATGAAACCCCGCCCACCAATTGACGTTGAAAACCAGGAGAAAGAAGTCTGCAGCAGCGAAGACTGGTGAGCAAGGGACATGGGAATACCCCTTTAAGAAAGAGGCTGCACCATAGATAGCTGGCAGCATGAATCGGGAGAGGAGACTAAGGGCGGGTTCACACCTGCGCCCGGTCTCCGCTTTGTGGGTTTGAGTCTTCTGCCCGAGAAACTGGAGAGGAGACGGAAACCTGGCAGTCAGTGTCCGCCCGTAAGAGTCTTCTGGTTTCCACAGTGAAACGTTTTTGTTTTTTTTTAACCGCACACAAAGTCCTGTCCAGTTTCTCAAGCAGAAGATGGAAACTCGCAAAGCAGAGACCGGATGCAGGTTTGAACCCGCCCTAAGTCTCTATTGGTAGTGGAGGATCTCCCCCTCAGAACAGAAGGATCAGGCATGTTGAAATTCAACGATCCCAATCCTTTGTTACCCCAGCATTTGCCTCTGAGTTAAAGTTGGAATAATCTGCATTATCTTTCAACAGAATATACCAAGCACCTATCCAGGCTTGCACCCCCTTACCAGCAGGTATGTTCTTCCCATTTATTCCCGGAGATAATACGTCACAGTGAGGTCTCGCAACAAATGTATTTGACATTTACAATCTGTACCATGGGGATTGGCATTTAAATGTAAGTACAAGGAATTTGTAATGTAAATTTAGAACATGTGACATGCACCAGTACATACAGTCCTATGAAAAAGTTTGGGCACCCCTATTAATCTTAATCATTTTTTGTTCTAAATATTTTGGTGTTTGCAACAGCCATTTCAGTTTGATATATCTAATAACTGATGGACACAGTAATATTTCAGGATTGAAAAGAGGTTTATTGTACTAACAGAAAATGTGCAATATGCATTAAACCAAAATTTGACCGGTGCAAAAGTATGGGCACCCTTATCATTTTATTGATTTGAATTCCCCTAACTACTTTTTACTGACTTACTGAAGCACAAAATTGGTTTTGTAACCTCAGTGAGCTTTGAACTTCATAGCCAGATGTATCCAATCATAAGAAAAGGTATTTAAGGTGGCTAATTGCAAGTTGATCTCCTATTTGAATCTCCTCTGAAGAGTGGCATCATGGGCTACTCAAAACAACTCTCAAATGATCTGAAAACAAAGATTGTTCAACATAGTTGTTCAGGGGAAGGATACAAAAAGTTGTCTCAGAGATTTAACCTGTCAGTTTCCACTGTGAGGAACATAGTAAGGAAATGGAAGACCACAGGGACAGTTCTTGTTAAGCCCAGAAGTGGCAGGCCAAGAAAAATATCAGAAAGGCAGAGAAGAAGAATGGTGAGAACAGTCAAGGACAATCCACAGACCACCTCCAAAGAGCTGCAGCATCATCTTGCTGCAGATGGTGTCACTGTGCATCGGTCAACTATACAGCGCACTTTGCACAAATAGAAGCTGTATGGGAGAGTGATGAGAAAGAAGCCGTTTCTGCATGTACGCCACAAACAGAGTCGCCTGAGGTATGAAAAAGCACATTTGGACAAGGCAGCTTCATTTTGGAAACAAAAATTGAGTTGTTTGGTTATAAAAAAAAGGCGTTATGCATGGCGTCCAAAAAGAAACAGCATTCCAAGAAAAACACATGCTACCCACTGTAAAATTTGGTGGAGGTTCCATCATGCTTTGGGGCTGTGTGGCCAATGCCGGCATCGGGAATCTTGTTAAAGTTGAGAGTCGCATGGATTCCACTCAGTATCAGCAGATTCTTGAGAATAATGTTCAAGAATCAGTGACGAAGTTGAAGTTACGCCGGGGATGGATATTTCAGCAAGACAATGATCCAAAACACCGCTCCAAATCCTCAGGCATTCATGCAGAGGAACAATTACAATGTTCTGGAATGGCCATCCCAGTCCCCAGACCTGAATATCATTGAACATCTGTGGGATGATTTGAAGCGGGCTGTCCATGCTCGGCGACCATCTAACTTAACTGAACTTGAATTGTTTGTCCAAAATACCTTTATCCAGGATCCAGGAACTGATTAAAAGCTACAGGAGGCGACTAGAGGCTGTTATCTTTGCAAAAGGAGGATCTACTAAATATTAATGTCACTTTTCTGTTGAGGTGCCCATACTTTTGCACCGGTCAAATTTTGGTTTAATGCATATTGCACATTTTCTGTTAGTACAATAAACCTCATTTCAATCCTGAAATATTACTGTGTCCATCAGTTATTAGATATATCAAACTGAAATGGCTGTTATAAACACCAAAATATTTAGAACTAAAAATGATTAAGATTAATAGGGGTGCCCAAACTTTTTCATAGGACTGTATATTATCATTTTTATGTGCAATCTATTTGAAACACTGGTTTGTCGAAGAACTTTTCCTACATTCACACTTGGCAATAACCAATGCGTTGTTTTCATGTGTAATTTTAGGTTACAAAAGATGCCTTCTTTCCCAGGACACCCCTCAGAGACCTTGTCTGGAGTCTCCCTTCAGAGATAAAACGCTGAAATTCTATTTCACTTCAGTACGATAAGGAGCCTGAAAATAGAACAACAGGCAAGCGCAATAGCTTGTAGAAACATGACAGGGTTGTGAACAGGTCTTCAAGAGCTGTTAAAAATTTGATAATGTACAAGAAACACAATCCAGAATGTCAGATCAGTAAACACTGCTACATTGCTGGTTCAGTGCCCTGGAAAGGTCTGGTTGAGAAGAAACACCAAATTTACATCTTAGGAACCTGTACAAGTGCATCTCAATAAATTAGAATATCATCAAAGAGGTTTTTTTTTTTTTTTTAAAGTAATTCAATTAAAAAAGCAAAAACATATTATATTGAGTCATTACAGAGTGAACTTTTCCAAGTCTTTCTTTCTGTTAATGTTGATGATTATGGCTTACAGCTAAGGAAAACCCCAAAGTCATTATCTCAGAAAATTAGAATATTATATAAGACAAACTGTAAAAAAAAAAAAAATTAATACAGAAATATTGGCCAAATGAAGAGTATGTCCAATAAATGCTCAATACTTGGTCGGGGCTCCTTTTACATGAATGTTGGCATCAATGCAGCAATGTGGCATGGAGGGATCAGTCTGTGGCACTGCAGAGGTGTTATGGAAGCCTAGGGCAGGGGTGTTCACACTTTTTCTGCATGCGAGCTAGTTATAAAATGACCAAGTCAAAATGATCTACTACCCACTTAAAAAATGCAAAACAGGAATTTATTTAGAAAAAAACAAAACAAGGATCTTTATACATGTACAATATACAGTATGCTGGTGTACCTTACATAACTGAATGAACCCATTTTGTTAATACAACGCTGTACATTTTTGTCATTACCTCACTCTGATGACTTGCACTGAATGGAATCAGCCAGGAATGCATAGTCCGGACAGTAGCTGCTGATGGCCAGCCTCAAGCAGGTTAGGTAAGTGTTTGTTTTTTTACTTGGTCCAGCTTCCCCACTCATTTTTATATCCATTCTTAAGTTGAGAAGAAATATATTGGAGGCTAACCTGGCAACTCAGTAGCTTACAAGAGTTTTGCAGCGGTTTTACGCGCATGCGTGGTCACCCATGTGTCAGAAAAGGTCAGGTGTCAGACTGGCGGTCCTGTATGTCAATCAAGTGAAAAATCTAATAGTCAGGATGTCTGACAGGCTGACATGTTTTTTTTTTTATGTCACACGATCGACCCATACTTCCTTTGCGATCGACCGGTAGAACGCGATCGACGTATTGGGCACCCCTGGCCTAGGTTGTATGATAGCAGCCTTCAGCTAATCTGTATTGTTGGGTCTGGTGTTTCTCATCTTCCTCTTGACAACACCCCATAGATTCTCTAAGGTCAGGCGAGTTTGCTGGCCAATCAAGCAGTGATACTGTAATTATTAAACCAGGTCTTGGTACTTTTGGCAGTGTGGACAGGAGCCAAGTCCTATTGGCAAATGAAAATTTCCATCTTGTCAGCAGAGGGAAGCATGAAGTGCTCTAGAATTTCCTGGTAGACGGCTGCACTGACTTTGGTCTTGATAAAACACAGTGGACCTACACCAGCAGATGACAGAGGGCTCTCCAAACCATCACTAATTGTGGAAATTTCACACTAGACCTCAAGCAGCTTGGGTTGTGTACAGCAGCCTCTCCACTCTTCGTCAAGACTCTGAGACCTTGATTTCCAAATGGAATGCAAAATTTACTTTCATCTGAAAACACCACCTTTGACCCCTGAGGAACAGTCCAGTTCTTTCTCTCCTTGGCCCAGGTAAGAAGCTTCCGGTGTTGTCTATTGGTCATGAGTGGCTTGACAAATGGAATGCGGCACTAGTAGCCCATGTCCTGGATACTTCTGTATGTGCAGGCTCTTGAAGCACTGACTCCAGCAGAAGTCCACTCCTTGTGAGTCTCCCCCAAATTTTGGAATGTCCTTTTCTTAACAATCTTACCAAGGATGTGGTTATCGTGGTTGCTTGTGAACCTGTTACTACCACACTTTTTCCTTCCACTCAACTTTCCATTAATATGCTTTGATACAGCACTCTGTGAACAGCCAGCTTCTTTAGCATGGATCTTTTGTGACTTACCCTCCTTGTGGAGTGTGTCAATGACACTTAGGAAGCCTTTGCAGCTGTTTTGGGTTAATTATTCTAATTTTCATAGAAAATGACTTTTGGGTTTTCCTTGGCTGTAAGCCATATATTATCAATGTTAACAGAAATAAACACTTGAAAAAGTTCTCTCTGTTTGTAATGACTCAATATAATATATGGGTTTCACTTTTTCAATTGAATTACCGTATATACTCGAGTATAAACTGACCCAAATATAAGCTGAGGCCCCTAATTTTACCACAAAAAAACTGGGAAAACCTATTGACTCGAGTATAAGCTTAGGGGGGAAATGCAGCAGCTACTGGAAGATTTCACAAATTAAAATGGCCGGAATTTTTGGGTGCAGTAGATGCTGGGGAAGGGGAGGGGGTGTTTTGGTTATCTGTCTGCCCCTTCCCTGAGCTTGAGGACTGGGTTTTTTGCCCCTACTTGGAACTCAGCCTGGCTGAATATAGCGTATCTGCAGAGCTCCTATTACTGGGACACCTAATGTGTATGTTACACAGTAATTTTCTACTTTGAGGGCAGGTGCACACCAGCGCCCGATCTCTGTTATACAGGTTTCCATTTCCTGCCCGAGAAACTGGGCAGGAGACAGAAATCGGCAGGCAGTTTTCAAATCCATTCATGGGTTTGAAAAGTGTCCGCTGGTTAGTGTATTCTGCTCTCCGCGGCGAAACGTTTTTTTTTTTTAACCGGACACAAAGTTGGACATGCAGGACTGTGTGTCTGGTAAAAGAAAAAACGGTTTCGCCAGGGAGAGCAGAAGACGCTCACCGACAGACAATGAATGTCGGTTTCCATCTTCTGCCAACAGAAAACGGAAACCTGCATAACAGAGATCGGGTGCTGGTGTGAACCTGCCCTTATATGTATTCTAGGGAAAGAGTGATTTAGAACTTTTATTTATTATTATATTATATTTTTGAAAACTTTTTTTTCCCACTATTTTATTAGCTCCCCCTAGGGGACTTGAACCTGCAATCATTGGATTGCAAGTCCCGTAGACGGCAATACAAGTGTATTGCCGTCTAAAGGAGATTCTCTACTTTACTATTACAGATGGTCATAGACCAGCCGCAATAGTAATATAGCGATGACAGGCCTGGGAGCCTTCATTAGGCTCCCGGCTGTTATCAGAACAGGTCGGCTCCTGTGAGCTTGTCGAGCAGGAGCCGGCCTGCAATTTTAAATGTATGGGGCCGGTGGGGACCGGCCCCGGGGCTAATTTTAAACTTGGAGGGGGGAGGACATCTCCAGAGGGCACCTCCACTGTAACTCTTACAGCGGAGATGCCGAAGCAGCTCTGGCATTACCCACTGTAAGAGCTTATAGCGGAGGTGCCGGTTTCTATGGCAACCACTCTGCAGCGGCGCCATTACACTTATGCCCAGTTCACACATGCTGATGTGTTCCATCCGTAAGAGTCCGCATGAGGACCCCTACAGACGGAACACAAGCGCAACTGCAAGCGCTGTGCAGTTCAAGAACACGGGCCCCATAGACTATAATGGGGTCCGTGGGATTGCCGCGCACTGCCCTCATGAATCGTTTGTGCGGGCAGTGCGCGGCAAGCCCACAGAACCCATTATAGTCTATGGGGCCCGTGCGCTTGAACTGCAAAACGCTTGCAGCTGCGCTTGTATTCTTTCTGGGAGGGTCCTCATGCGGACCCTTACGGACAGAACACATCAGCATGTGTGAACCGGCCCTTACAGACCCGGCATCCGGACCCGGCATACAGACACCGGGGCGGGTGCCGGGGCCACAGCATCGCCACACTACTGCCAGGAGCATGGCGATGCTGTACATTTCAAACTGCAGAAGTACTTACGGTACTTCTGCTAGCACGCCAGGAAGCAGACACACGCCGGGTGCGGGCCTGAACTTACGTGGCCACGTCAACCGGCGTGTGATGCAGAAGTGGGAGGGCGGGGTCTGCGTTCCTGGCCTGCTAGCAGAAAATTACCGTAATGACTCTAGTATAAGCCGAGGAGCACTTTTTCAGCACAAAAACTGTGCTGAAAAAATCGGCTTATACTCTAGTATATACGGTACTTAAAAAAAAACAACTTTTTGATGATATTCTAATTTATTGAGATGCACTTTAAGTGTTCAAGGGATTTTTCCAGATCCCAGGCATTTATCACACTGGTGACCTATCCAAAGGAAATATCACCAGCATCTGATTGTGAAGTGGGGGGTAGTCCAATGCCATCAAAAACATATGACACATCTGTATTTTATGCTGGTCACTCTTGCTTAACGCTATTTTAACCCCTTCCTACTGCAGCAATTTTTCATTTCTGCTTCTGTATTCCTCCATAAACTCCTCTCTATAGACTTATATAGGATGCAGCTTGTGGCCTGATATTTGTGTACAGATTTGTCAGTAAATTCAGGGAGAGTGAACAAAGAGACGTGTTTCTGCAATAAAACATAATTATAATACAACATTTCTTATGTTGACTTATGGGGAAAAAAAATAAGAATGTAGTAGTTTTTAAAATGCAGAGGTTGCTTAGAGGAAATTTGTGATATACGGTCATATTGTGGGAAAGGTTAGGGGAATGGGGTGCATAATTTCATGGGTCTTGTGGAATTTCTCTATAAACCATATACTTGGAAAATGAGTTAAGAATTCCAAATCCTGCAGACTTGTACGGATGCTATTGAGCTCATTGACCTTATTAGAATGTTGTTTTAACTTTCTCCTCTCCAGAGCCTTATGCTTAAAGAGAACAGAGCTTATAGAATAGTTACGGTACACTGAATATATAGAAGTAGTGAACGGAGACTTCACCAGCGAGCATTACATAAACTATAATACAGCCACATGTCTGAGAATAAAGTGATTCCCCCCCCCCCATAAAATTGTTGACAGGGTTGTGCATAGTATAAATAGATAGTAATACGTTGCAACAAATATATTAAAAGACCCTTGTAAACCGTACCCGGCTTCCTATGGCTATGCACATGTTCTGTAACTAGTCACTGGTGCAGGGAGCAGGAAGCAGCTTCATCTTCTAGTCATGCAGTCACCATCTGAGGTCAGCAGTTAAACTGAGTTCACACAGGGTATTTTGGTCAGGAATCCGCCTCAAAATCCTGGCCCAAAAAAAACGGCTCCCATTGAAGTCAGTTCTTTCTTCCAGGAGTCCGCATGTGGACCCCCCAAACAGAATACCAAACGCATTTGCAAGCGCTGTGCAGTAAAAGCACACGGACCTCCACAGACTATAATGGAGTCCGTGTGCTTTCTACCAGATCTCCGCAGGGATCATGCGGACAGGAAAGTAGTTCACAAGCACACAGACCCCAATATAGTCTACGGGGTCCGTGTGCTTTCACTGCACAGCGCTTGCAATTGCGTTTGGTATTCCGTTCAGGGGGTCCCCATGCGGACTCCCCGAACGGATTACCAAACGCAGATGTAAATGATGTGTCCACCTGGGTACATTTACGGAGGATGGGGCTATTCTAATGTTAGTCCTAGAACATCTGGAACTATAAGCATTTCCATTAAGTAAAAATACATTATTTTTTTTAAATTATGGTCTGGATTTAATTATGAATAATATGCTTTGTAGCCCTTTTAAAAGCACTTCCAAAATAACACAAAAGACCAACACCACTACAGTTCCATAATAGATTTGCCACTCAGTACAAAACAGGGGAGCTTGAAAACTTTTCAGAGCATACAGTATTGTGCAAAATCTACCCTGTTGTGTACTAAAAAATTGTACAACTTATTATTAACAATAGTAATATAAAATATTACTTTTAAATATGCCATATATTTTAGATTGGCAGCTGTCGGTTTACATACCACTTTGCTGCCCACTCTCTGTGCTCCTAACAGTAGTGTTATTGGTACTGCAGAGGTGTCCCATCTGCAAGGGTCCTGACAGTCAGACCCGTGTCAATCTAAAACTGATAGCCTATGTTAAAGATGTCTCAGGCAGCAGATTGCGGACCCACTGTGCTACCTAACACAACACTAAGGGCGTTATCCCAGCAGACTTCTTGGCTTTGCCTCTTTAACCCACAAATCAGGATTTAGACTGCGCCGTTGGGAGACCGCCAGTCCACTATTTCCTGAGTTTGGTAGCAGGTGACAAGGCTACTAAGGTTATAGAATAAACTGCATAGCATGTACATAGACTAAAACCAGAACAGACATTTAAACAGGTTAACATCAGGCAGGGAAGAAGACAGGACACTCGGGTAGCAGGGATACATAAACTTACACAATATGAATAGAATAAAACATGAGAGAAGACCTATGGTGAAAAAGAACTGAACAGCATACACCATACACACAGAACTCAGAATCCACATATCAAACAGGACAGACACCAGGATAAACTGCATATATGAAATAGAACACAAACAAATGATAGCTCTTCACCTGGGGCACAGATCGGGAAAGCCGACAGTTCGCTGAATTCAGCGCACTGTCGGCTTTCTAGCGGTATATAAAACCGCCTGTGCCCCAACTGATGAAAGGTCCTCTTTAATTTATATAATTAAAATAACCTTTAGGGTGCATTCACACTGAGTAAACGCTAGCTTATTCTGTAGAGTAAAATTACACTTGTAAATTTTGCTATCCCATTGACTTCAATGACATTTTACAGGCGTATTTTTACAGGCGTATTTTTTACAGGCGTATTTTTACACTTGTAAAAAAATATCATTGAAGTCAATGGGATAGCAAAATTTACAAGTGTAATTTTACTCTACAAAATAAGCTAGCATTTACTCAGTGTGAATGCACCCTTACATAGTGGCTGGACTATTGTATAAGCAATGCCACCTGCTACCTCTTGTGTCACCCCCTCTATCTCTTAGATTGTAAGCTCTTGGGAGCAGGACCCTCAGTCTCTTTGTGTGAATTGATTTATTTCTTTGTAATGTCATATTTTGTCTGCACTTTAACCCTACGATTTGTAAAGTTCTGCTGAATATGTTAGCGCAATATAAATAAAATGTATTATTATTTTTATTGATAACTCTGCTAATATTAGAGCTGCCGTGTGTAACCAGTTGTCTTACACAGCTTCTTAGCCAAATCTACAGTAATCACCTGTATGCCAAGAAGACCCAAATACTAATAGGGTTATCTGAGGCCTTATAATACCATGGACATATTGTGCCCAACACTGGCATACAGAATTTTTAGCAGGGAATGCATGGTCTAATAAGTCCCTGTACAGTCTCTCCCTATTAACAGACATTACCCTTTCTGACCCAGAAATGGGTTTGTAAATGAGACTGCTTAAAACTAAAACAATGATTGCCCTAGGACAGGTAATACCTAAAACCTATGTACTGTATACCACTATGTTGTATTCTTGTCCATCAGTCAAAACCCCACCTAGAGGAGCCAGTCTCATCCAGAGATGAAGGTAACAGCAGCATGCATTTCTGTGTAGTAAGAGGGAGGAGGGGTGACAGATGAGAAGGGAGAATCCTAAATTCTATGCTGCTGCATTCCTGGAGGCTTCTACTTAGTGGAGGTTACTAGTTCACAGTCACCCGAGTGTTTATGACTCTCTTATGTATGATATTTCTTAGTAGAAAGAATTATATATAGAAAAGAAAAATTCAAGAAGGGTGGAAATTTTTCTTTTTTTCTTTGTATAATTTTCTTTATGTATTTTATGTTGTTGCATTGCAATCCATAGATGAAGCAGAGTAAAGTATACCACCTGTTGTAATTCTGTTGGAGGGCTTTAGGATGATGTGTTGCAGAAATGTGAGGTCCGAGCTATATAAAAAAATATTACATTTCAAAATATAAGTGTTGCAATGCCTTTACCTTTGCAAGTATGTATCGTTTAAGGTCTACACTTGTATTGTTCTGCAAATGCTTTGTGAAGATCTGGATATGTTACAAAATTCCTTATGGGCAGAATAGAAGGTCATTTTATAGGGCAAGGGGGTATATGGTAATAGTGTACAAAATTATGAAAATGTCAGATAGTTTCAAGTCAATAGTTTACTACTAGTTATATATTTATATAGTTATAGTTACATATAGTTATACACTTTTTTGTTCAGAGTTAGTAGATGCTAGCTGGTACAATAGTCAGCTCTCCAGCCTCTCCACTGTTCAGTATAGTTGCATCCTGAGCTTGGACTGCTCTGGATTCTCAATTACTGTACCAAAAGGGAAGTGGCTGTCTTCCTCTACACCACAGCTCAGAGCTCACAACCAGTGATCTGGTTTTTAGACATTTTTATCTGACATTCCCCAGGGGCTCTACTAAGAGTCCCTCTAAAGCCCATGAAACAGGAGTGGTTTAGTTGAACTCTCTCCCTATAGCAGGAGAGGGGTGGTCCTGTCTGGGTATGCACATGTCATCTGCTCCCTGTTTAAGGCTAAATCTCTCACCGAAAAGCAACACAGCTTTGATTTGGAAATACTAAGCCCGCTCTTATTTGCACATTATATACAGCTGAAATCCTATGTTTATTAGCCTTGAAATACATTATTAGTATTGTATTATATATATATATATTCAATTGACATGCAGCTGTCTATTATCACTGTGCTGCTGGTGGTCTTCAGGAGCTTTGATGGGAGTCTGGCAACAACTCGGAAGGCTGTGGAGAGTACAGCAAAGAAGCAATATCAGGTGCAGCATGGGGCTTGCAGCTATACCTTTCTCCTGCCAGAGGTGGACAGCTGCCGCTCTGCTCCTGCCAGTCCCTATGTGTCTAACTCAGTGCAAAGGGATGCTCCGCTGGACTATGATGACTCTGTACAGAGATTACAGCTTTTGGAGAACATCATGGAGAATAACACACAGTGGCTTCTTAAGGTAAGCTTGAGTAAGAGTACTACACAATATGACTGAAGTTCAAGGATAGCATGCCATATATAGACACAAACTGCACAGATGTAGCAGGGTTGAATTTGCCATATAATTGTTTATGGGGGAGCTCAATGACCAACTCAGATTTGTTGCATGTTCTTTATAGAACTTAATATGCGATGACATCTGTAAAAACGCTACAGTATATACTGGCACTATATAATCAAGAGACATAGATAAATAAGATTATATGTCTACAGTATTTCAGTGCCCCCGAAGTGATACGATAGGATTCTGATGTAGGGCATAAAACAGTCCGTGCTAATAATTGAGTCAGCCTGGGTCATTTGTGAAATCACATGAACTATAACCTCTATGGAAGCGAACTTTACAGCATCTGCTTTATGTAAGACCATATATAACTGGTCATACACATGGGATATTTATTGCAGATCCAGTTCATTTTAGTAGCATCTGCGGTTAATGTGGATA
>NW_027440013.1:0-32147 GCF_031893055.1 Leptodactylus fuscus
TATGGAGCCCCTGCTGTGTAATATGGAGCCCCTGCTCTGTAATATGGACCCCTGCTCTGTAATATGGAGCCCCTGCTTTGAAATATGGAGCCCCTACTCTGTAATATGGACCTCCTGCTGTATAATATGAACCCCCTGCTCTGTAATATGGAGCCCCTGCTGTGTAATATGGACCCCCTGCTCTGTAATATGGACCCCCTGCTCTGTAATATGGACCCCTGCTCTGTAATATGGACCCCCTGCTCTGTAATATGGACCCCCTGCTCTATAATATGGACCCCCTGCTCTGTAATATGGACACCCTGCTCTGTAATATGGACCCCTGCTCTGTAATATGGACCCCCTGCTCTGTAATATGGACCCCCTGCTCTGTAATATGGAGCCCCTGCTCTGTAATATGGTAATATGGACCCCCTACTCTGTAATATGGAACCCCTGCTCTGTAATATGGACCCCTGCTCTGTAATATGGAGCCCCTGATCTGTAATATGGACCCCCTGCTCTGTAATATGGACCCCCTGCTCTGTAATATGGACACCCTGCTCTGTAATATGGAGCCCATGCTGTGTAATATGGAGCCCCTGCTCTGTAATATGGACCCCTGCTCTGTAATATGGAGCCCCTGCTGTGTAATATATAGCCCCTGCTCTGTAATATGGACCTCCTGCTGTGTAATATGAACCCCCTGCTCTGTAATATGGACCCCCTGCTCTGTAATATGGACCCCCTGATCTGTAATATGGACCCCCTGCTCTGTAATATGGACCCCCTGCTCTGTAATATGGACCCCCTGCTCTGTAATATGGAACCCCTACTCTGTAATATGGACACCCTGTTCTGTAATATGGAGCCCCTGCTGTGTAATATGGAGCCCCTGCTCTGTAATATGGACACCCTGTTCTGTAATATGGAGCCCCTGCTCTGTAATATGGACCCCCTGCTCTGTAATATGGACCCCCTGCTCTGTAATATGGACCCCCTGCTCTGTAATATGGACCCCCTGCTCTGTAATATGGACACCCTGTTCTGTAATATGGAGCCCCTGCTGTGTAATATATAGCCCCTGCTCTGTAATATGGACCTCCCGCTGTGTAATATGAACCCCCTGCTCTGTAATATGGAGCCCCTGCTGTGTAATATGGAGCCCCTGCTCTGTAATATGGACCCCCTGCTCTGTAATATGGACCCCCTGTTCTGTAATATGTACCCCCTGCTCTGTAATATGGACCCCTGCTCTGTAATATGGAGCCCCTGCTCTGTAATATGGACCCCCTGCTCTGTAATATGGACCCCCTGCTCTGTAATATGGACACCCTGCTCTGTAATATCGACCTCCTGCTCTGTAATATGGACCCCCTGCTCTGTAATATGGACCCCCTGCTCTGTAATATGGACCCCTGCTCTGTAATATGGACCCCCTGCTCTGTAATATGGAGCCCCTGCTCTGTAATATGGTAATATGGACCCCCTACTCTTTAATATGGAACCCCTGCTCTGTAATATGGACCCCCTACTCTGTAATATGGAACCCCTGCTCTGTAATATGGACCCCCTGCTCTGTAATATGGACCCCCTGCTCTGTAATATGGACACCCTGCTCTGTAATATGGAGCCCCTGCTGTGTAATATGGAGCCCCTGCTCTGTAATATGGACCCCTGCTCTGTAATATGGAGCCCCTGCTGTGTAATATATAGCCCCTGCTCTGTAATATGGACCTCCTGCTGTGTAATATGAACCCCCTGCTCTGTAATATGGAGCCCCTGCTGTGTAATATGGAGCCCCTGCTCTGTAATATGGACCCCCTGCTCTGTAATATGGAGCCCCTGCTGTGTAATATGGAACCCCTGCTCTGTAATATGGACACCCTGCTCTGTAATATGGACCCCCTGCTCTGTAATATGGAGCCCCTGCTCTGTAATATGGAGCCCCTGCTCTGTAATATGGACCCCTGCTCTGTAATATGGACACCCTGCTCTGTAATATGGACCCCCTGCTCTGTAATATGGACCCCTGCTCTGTAATATGGACCCCCTGATCTGTAATATGGACCCCCTGCTCTGTAATATGGAGCCCCTGATCTGTAATATGGACCCCCTGCTCTGTAATATGGACCCCCTGCTCTGTAATATGGACCCCTGCTCTGTAATATGGACCCCCTGCTCTGTAATATGGACACCCTGCTCTGTAATATGGAGACCCTGCTCTGTAATATGGAGCCCCTGCTCTGTAATATGGAGGCCCCTGCTCTGCAATATGGAGCCCTGCTCTTTAATATGGAGCCCCTGCTCTGTAATATGGACCCCGTGCTCTGTAATATGGACACCCTGCTCTGTAATATGGACACCCTGCTCTGTAATATGGAGCCCCTACTCTGTAATATGAGCCCCTGCTCTGTAATATGGACCCCCTGCTCTGTAATATGGAGCCCCTACTCTGTAATATGGAGCCCCTACTCTGTAATATGGACCCCTACTCTGTAATATGGAGCCCCTGCTGTGTAATATGGAGCCCCTGCTCTGTAATATGGAGCCCCTGCTGTGTAATATGAACCAACTGTTCTGTAATATGGACCCCCTGCTCTGTAATATGGACCCCTGCTCTGTAATATGGAGCCCCTGCTCTGTAATATGGACCCCCTGCTCTGTAATATGGACCCCTACTCTGTAATATGGACCCCTGCTCTGTAATATGGAGCCCCTGCTCTGTAATATGGACAACCTGCTCTGTAATATGGAGCCCCTGCTCTGTAATATGGACCCCCTGCTCTGTAATATGGACCCCTACTCTGTAATATGGACCCCTGTTCTGTAATATGGAGCCCCTACTCTGTAATATGGACACCCTGTTCTGTAATATGGACCCCCTGCTCTGTAATATGGAGCCTCTGCTCTGTAATATGGAACCCCTTCTCTGTAATATGGACCCCCTGCTCTGTAATATGGACCCCCTGCTCTGTAATATGGACACCCTGCTCTGTAATATCGACCTCCTGCTCTGTAATATGGACCTCCTGCTCTGTAATATGGACCCCCTGCTCTGTAATATGGACCCCTGCTCTGTAATATGGACCCCCTGCTGTGTAATATGAACCCCCTGCTCTGTAATATGGATCCCCTGCTGTGTAATATGGAGCCCCTGCTCTGTAATATGGACCCCCTGCTCTGTAATATGGACCCCCTGCTCTGTAATATGGACCCCTGCTCTGTAATATGGAGCCCCTGCTCTGTAATATGGACCCCTGCTCTGTAATATGGACCCCCTGCTCTGTAATATGGACCCCTTCTCTGTAATATGGACACCCTGCTTTGTGATATGGACCCCCTGCTCTGTAATATGGACCCCTGCTCTGTAATATGGACCCCTGCTCTGTAATATGGAGCCCCTGCTCTGTAATATGGACCCCCTGCTCTGTAATATGGACCCCTGCTCTGTAATATGGACCCCCTGCTCTGTTATATGGACCCCTGCTCTGTAATATGGAGCCCCTGCTCTGTAATATGAAGGCCCCTGCTCTGCAATAGGGAGCCCTGCTCTGTAATATGGACCCCTGCTCTGTAATATGGAGCCCCTGCTGTGTAATATGGAGCCCCAGCTCTGTAATATGGACCTCCGGCTGTGTAATATGAACCCCCTGCTCTGTAATATGGAGCCCCTGCTCTGTAATATGGACAACCTGCTCTGTAATATGGACCCCTACTCTGTAATATGGACGCCTGCTCTGTAATATGGAGCCCCTGCTCTGTAATATGGACACCCTGTTCTGTAATATGGACCCCTACTCTGTAATATGGAGCCCCTGCTCTGTAATATGGAACCCCTGCTGTGTAATATGGAGCCCCAGCTCTGTAATATGGACCTCCGGCTGTGTAATATGAACCCCCTGCTCTGTAATATGGAGCCCCTGCTCTGTAATATGGACAACCTGCTCTGTAATATGGACCCCTACTCTGTAATATGGACGCCTGCTCTGTAATATGGAGCCCCTGCTCTGTAATATGGACACCCTGTTCTGTAATATGGACCCCTACTCTGTAATATGGAGCCCCTGCTCTGTAATATGGAACCCCTGCTCTGTAATATGGAGCCCCTGCTGTGTAATATGGAGCCCCTGCTCTGTAATATGGACCTCCTGCTGTGTAATATGAACCCCCTGCTCTGTAATATGGAGCCCCTGCTGTGTAATATGGACACCCTGCTCTGTAATATGGAACCCCTGCTCTGTAATATGGACCCCCTACTCTGTAATATGGAGCCCCTACTCTGTAATATGGACCTCTGCTCTGTAATATGGACCCCTGCTCTGTAATATGGACGCCCTGCTCTGTAATATGGAGCCCCTGCTCTGTAATATGGAGCCCCTGCTCTGTAATATGGAGCCCCTGCTCTATAATATCGACCCCCTGCTCTGTAATATTGAGCCTCTGCTCTGTAATATGGACCCACTGCTCTGTAATATGGACACCCTACTCTGTAATATTGAGCCTCTGCTCTGTAATATGGACCCCCTGCTCTGTAATATGGACCCCTGCACTGTAATATGGACCCCTGCTCTGTAATATGGAGCCCCTGCTCTGTAATATGGACACCCTGCTCTGTAATATGGAGCCCCTGCTCTGTAATATGGACCCCCTGCTCTGTAATATGGACCCCCTGCTCTGTAATATGGACACCCTGCTCTGTAATATGGAGCCCCTGCTCTGTAATATGGAGCCCCTGCTCTGTAATATGGAGCCCCTGCTCTGTAATATGGAGCCCCTGCTCTATAATATGGACCCCCTGCTCTGTAATATGGACCCCCTGCTCTGTAATATGGAGCCCCTGCTCTGTAATATGGAGCCCCTGCTCTGTAATATGGAGCCCCTGCTCTATAATATGGACCCCCTGCTCTGTAATATGGAGCCCCTGCTCTGTAATATGGAGCCCCTGCTCTATAATATGGACCCCCTGCTCTGTAATATGGACCCCCTGCTCTGTAATATGGACCCCCTGCTCTGTAATATGGAGCCCCTGCTCTGTAATATGGAGCCCCTGCTCTGTAATATGGAGCCCCTGCTCTATAATATGGACCCTCTGCTCTGTAATATGGACCCACTGCTCTGTAATATGGACCTCCTGCTCTGTAATATGGACCCCCTGCTCTGTAATATGGAGCCCCTGCTCTGTAATATGGACGCCCTGCTCTGTAATATGGAGCCCCTGCTCTGTAATATGGAGCCCCTGCTCTGTAATATGGACCCCCTGCTATGTAATATTGAGCCCCTGTTCTGTAATATGGAGCCCCTGCTCTGTAATATGGAGCCCCTGCTCTGTAATATGGAGCCCCTGCTCTGTAATATGGACCCCCTGCTCTGTAATATGGAGGCCCCTGCTCTGCAATATGGAGCCCTGCTCTGTAATATGGACCCCTGCTCTGTTATATGGACCCCCTGCTCTGTAATATGGACCCCGTGCTCTGTAATGTGGACACCCTGCTCTGTAATATGGACCCCCTGCTCTGTAATATGGACCCCCTGCTCTGTAATATAGACCCCCTGCTCTGTAATATGGAGCCCCTGCTCTGTAATATGGACACCCTGCTCTGTAATATGGACCCCTACTCTGTAATATGGACCCCGTGCTCTGTAATATGGACACCCTGCTCTGTAATATGGACACCCTGCTCTGTAATATGGACCCCTACTCTGTAATATGGAGCCCCTACTCTGTAATATGGACCTCTTGCTCTGTAATATGGACCCCCTGCTCTGTAATATGAACCCCCTGCTCTGTAATATGGACCCCCTGCTCTGTAATATGGACCCCCTGCTCTGTAATATGGACCTCTGCTCTGTAATATGGACACCCTGCTCTGTAATATGGACCCCCTGCTCTGTAATATGGACCTCTGCTCTGTAATATGGACACCCTGCTCTGTAATATGGACCCCCTGCTCTGTGATATGGACCCCCTGCTCTGTAATATGGACCTCTGCTCTGTAATATGGACACCCTGCTCTGTAATATGGACCTCTGCTCTGTAATATGGACACCCTGCTCTGTAATATGGACGCCCTGCTCTGTAATATGGACCCCCTGCTCTGTAATATGGACCCCCTGCTCTGTAATAAGGACCCCTGCTCTGTAATATGGAGCCCCTGCTGTGTAATATGGACCCCCTGCTGTGTAATATGAACCCCCTGCTCTGTAATATGGAGCCCCTGCTGTGTAATATGGAGCCCCTGCTCTGTAATATGGACCCCTGCTCTGTAATATGGAGCCCCTGCTTTGAAATATGGAGCCCCTACTCTGTAATATGGACCTCCTGCTGTATAATATGAACCCCCTGCTCTGTAATATGGAGCCCCTGCTGTGTAATATGGACCCCCTGCTCTGTAATATGGACCCCCTGCTCTGTAATATGGACCCCCTGCTCTGTAATATGGACCCCCTGCTCTGTAATATGGACCCCCTGCTCTATAATATGGACCCCCTGCTCTGTAATATGGACACCCTGCTCTGTAATATGGACCCCTGCTCTGTAATATGGACCCCTTGCTCTGTAATATGGACCCCCTGCTCTGTAATATGGAGCCCCTGCTCTGTAATATGGTAATATGGACCCCCTACTCTGTAATATGGAACCCCTGCTCTGTAATATGGACCCCTGCTCTGTAATATGGAGCCCCTGATCTGTAATATGGACCCCCTGCTCTGTAATATGGACCCCCTGCTCTGTAATATGGACACCCTGCTCTGTAATATGGAGCCCATGCTGTGTAATATGGAGCCCCTGCTCTGTAATATGGACCCCTGCTCTGTAATATGGAGCCCCTGCTGTGTAATATATAGCCCCTGCTCTGTAATATGGACCTCCTGCTCTGTAATATGGACCCCCTGCTCTGTAATATGGACCCCCTGATCTGTAATATGGACCCCCTGCTCTGTAATATGGACCCCCTGCTCTGTAATATGGACCCCCTGCTCTGTAATATGGAACCCCTACTCTGTAATATGGACACCCTGTTCTGTAATATGGAGCCCCTGCTGTGTAATATGGAGCCCCTGCTCTGTAATATGGACACCCTGTTCTGTAATATGGAGCCCCTGCTCTGTAATATGGACCCCCTGCTCTGTAATATGGACCCCCTGCTCTGTAATATGGACCCCCTGCTCTGTAATATGGACCCCCTGCTCTGTAATATGGACACCCTGTTCTGTAATATGGAGCCCCTGCTGTGTAATATATAGCCCCTGCTCTGTAATATGGACCTCCCGCTGTGTAATATGAACCCCCTGCTCTGTAATATGGAGCCCCTGCTGTGTAATATGGAGCCCCTGCTCTGTAATATGGACCCCCTGCTCTGTAATATGGACCCCCTGTTCTGTAATATGTACCCCCTGCTCTGTAATATGGACCCCTGCTCTGTAATATGGAGCCCCTGCTCTGTAATATGGACCCCCTGCTCTGTAATATGGACCCCCTGCTCTGTAATATGGACACCCTGCTCTGTAATATCGACCTCCTGCTCTGTAATATGGACCCCCTGCTCTGTAATATGGACCCCCTGCTCTGTAATATGGACCCCTGCTCTGTAATATGGACCCCCTGCTCTGTAATATGGACCCCCTGCTCTGTAATATGGAGCCCCTGCTCTGTAATATGGTAATATGGACCCCCTACTCTTTAATATGGAACCCCTGCTCTGTAATATGGACCCCCTACTCTGTAATATGGAACCCCTGCTCTGTAATATGGACCCCCTGCTCTGTAATATGGACCCCCTGCTCTGTAATATGGACACCCTGCTCTGTAATATGGAGCCCCTGCTGTGTAATATGGAGCCCCTGCTCTGTAATATGGACCCCTGCTCTGTAATATGGAGCCCCTGCTGTGTAATATATAGCCCCTGCTCTGTAATATGGACCTCCTGCTGTGTAATATGAACCCCCTGCTCTGTAATATGGAGCCCCTGCTGTGTAATATGGAGCCCCTGCTCTGTAATATGGACCCCCTGCTCTGTAATATGGAGCCCCTGCTGTGTAATATGGAACCCCTGCTCTGTAATATGGACACCCTGCTCTGTAATATGGACCCCCTGCTCTGTAATATGGAGCCCCTGCTCTGTAATATGGAGCCCCTGCTCTGTAATATGGACCCCTGCTCTGTAATATGGACACCCTGCTCTGTAATATGGACCCCCTGCTCTGTAATATGGACCCCTGCTCTGTAATATGGACCCCCTGATCTGTAATATGGACCCCCTGCTCTGTAATATGGAGCCCCTGATCTGTAATATGGACCCCCTGCTCTGTAATATGGACCCCTGCTCTGTAATATGGACCCCTGCTCTGTAATATGGACCCCCTGCTCTGTAATATGGACACCCTGCTCTGTAATATGGAGACCCTGCTCTGTAATATGGAGCCCCTGCTCTGTAATATGGAGGCCCCTGCTCTGCAATATGGAGCCCTGCTCTTTAATATGGAGCCCCTGCTCTGTAATATGGACCCCGTGCTCTGTAATATGGACACCCTGCTCTGTAATATGGACACCCTGCTCTGTAATATGGAGCCCCTACTCTGTAATATGAGCCCCTGCTCTGTAATATGGACCCCCTGCTCTGTAATATGGAGCCCCTACTCTGTAATATGGAGCCCCTACTCTGTAATATGGACCCCTACTCTGTAATATGGAGCCCCTGCTGTGTAATATGGAGCCCCTGCTCTGTAATATGGAGCCCCTGCTCTGTAATATGGACCCCCTGCTCTGTAATATGGACCCCTACTCTGTAATATGGACCCCTGCTCTGTAATATGGAGCCCCTGCTCTGTAATATGGACAACCTGCTCTGTAATATGGAGCCCCTGCTCTGTAATATGGACCCCCTGCTCTGTAATATGGACCCCTACTCTGTAATATGGACCCCTGTTCTGTAATATGGAGCCCCTGCTCTGTAATATGGACACCCTGTTCTGTAATATGGACCCCCTGCTCTGTAATATGGAGCCTCTGCTCTGTAATATGGAACCCCTTCTCTGTAATATGGACCCCCTGCTCTGTAATATGGACCCCCTGCTCTGTAATATGGACAACCTGCTCTGTAATATCGACCTCCTGCTCTGTAATATGGACCTCCTGCTCTGTAATATGGACCCCCTGCTCTGTAATATGGACCCCTGCTCTGTAATATGGACCCCCTGCTGTGTAATATGAACCCCCTGCTCTGTAATATGGATCCCCTGCTGTGTAATATGGAGCCCCTGCTCTGTAATATGGACCCCCTGCTCTGTAATATGGACCCCCTGCTCTGTAATATGGACCCCTGCTCTGTAATATGGAGCCCCTGCTCTGTAATATGGACCCCTGCTCTGTAATATGGACCCCCTGCTCTGTAATATGGACCCCTTCTCTGTAATATGGACACCCTGCTTTGTGATATGGACCCCCTGCTCTGTAATATGGACCCCTGCTCTGTAATATGGACCCCTGCTCTGTAATATGGAGCCCCTGCTCTGTAATATGGACCCCCTGCTCTGTAATATGGACCCCTGCTCTGTAATATGGACCCCCTGCTCTGTTATATGGACCCCTGCTCTGTAATATGGAGCCCCTGCTCTGTAATATGAAGGCCCCTGCTCTGCAATAGGGAGCCCTGCTCTGTAATATGGACCCCTGCTCTGTAATATGGAGCCCCTGCTGTGTAATATGGAGCCCCAGCTCTGTAATATGGACCTCCGGCTGTGTAATATGAACCCCCTGCTCTGTAATATGGAGCCCCTGCTCTGTAATATGGACAACCTGCTCTGTAATATGGACCCCTACTCTGTAATATGGACGCCTGCTCTGTAATATGGAGCCCCTGCTCTGTAATATGGACACCCTGTTCTGTAATATGGACCCCTACTCTGTAATATGGAGCCCCTGCTCTGTAATATGGAACCCCTGCTGTGTAATATGGAGCCCCAGCTCTGTAATATGGACCTCCGGCTGTGTAATATGAACCCCCTGCTCTGTAATATGGAGCCCCTGCTCTGTAATATGGACAACCTGCTCTGTAATATGGACCCCTACTCTGTAATATGGACGCCTGCTCTGTAATATGGAGCCCCTGCTCTGTAATATGGACACCCTGTTCTGTAATATGGACCCCTACTCTGTAATATGGAGCCCCTGCTCTGTAATATGGAACCCCTGCTCTGTAATATGGAGCCCCTGCTGTGTAATATGGAGCCCCTGCTCTGTAATATGGACCTCCTGCTGTGTAATATGAACCCCCTGCTCTGTAATATGGAGCCCCTGCTGTGTAATATGGACACCCTGCTCTGTAATATGGAACCCCTGCTCTGTAATATGGACCCCCTACTCTGTAATATGGAGCCCCTACTCTGTAATATGGACCTCTGCTCTGTAATATGGACCCCTGCTCTGTAATATGGACCCCCTGCTCTGTAATATGGACCCCTGCTCTGTAATATGGACCTCCTGCTCTGTAATATGGACCCCCTGCTCTGTAATATGGACCCCTGCTCTGTAATATGGACCTCCTGCTTTGTAATATGGAGCCCCTGCTCTGTAATATGGACACCCTGCTCTGTAATATGGAACCCCTGCTCCGTAATATGGACCCCCTACTCTGTAATATGGAGCCCCTGCTCTGTAATATGGACCCCTGCTCTGTAATATGGACCCCCTGCTCTGTAATATGGACCCCCTGCTCTGTAATATGGACCTCCTGCTCTGTAATATGGACCCCCTGCTCTGTAATATGGACCCCTGCTCTGTAATATGGACCTCCTGCTCTGTAATATGGACCTCCTGCTCTGTAATATGGACCCCCTGCTCTGTAATATGGACCCCCTGCTCTGTAATATGGACCCCCTGCTCTGTAATATGGAGCCCCTGCTCTGTAATATGGACCCCCTGCTCTGTAATATGGACCCCCTGCTCTGTAATATGGACACCCTGCTCTGTAATATGGACCCCCTGCTCTGTAATATGGAGCCCCTGCTCTATAATATGGACGCCCTGCTCTGTAATATGGAGCCCCTGCTCTGTAATATGGACCCCTTACTCTGTAATATGGAGGCCCCTGCTCTGCAATATGGAGCCCTGCTCTGTAATATGGACCCCTGCTCTGTTATATGGACCCCCTGCTCTGTAATATGGACCCCCTGCTCTGTAATATGGACATCCTGCTCTGTAATATGGACCCCCTGCTCTGTAATATGGACCCCCTGCTCTGTAATATGGACCCCCTGCTCTGTAATATGGACCTCTGCTCTGTAATATGGACCCCCTGTTGTGTAATATGAACCCCCTGCTCTGTAATATGGAGCCCCTGCTCTGTAATATGGACCCCCTGCTCTGTAATATGGACCCCCTGCTCTGTAATATGGAGCCCCTGCTCTGTAATATGGACCCCTGCTCTGTAATATGGACCCCCTGCTCTTTAATATGGACCCCTGCTCTGTAATATGGATCCCCTGCTCTGTAATATGGACAACCTGCTCTGTAATATGGAGACCCTGCTCTGTAATATGGAGCCCCTGCTCTGTAATATGGAGGCCCCTGCTCTGCAATATGGAGCCCTGCTCTGTAATATGGACCCCTGCTCTGTTATATGGACCCCCTGCTCTGTAATATGGACCCCCTACTCTGTAATATAGACCCCCTGCTCTGTAATATGGACCCCCTACTCTGTAATATAGACCCCCTGCTCTGTAATATGGACCCCGTTCTCTGTAATATGGACACCCTGCTCTGTAATATGGACAGCCTGCTCTGTAATATAGACCCCCTGCTCTGTAATATGGAGCCCCTGCTCTGTAATATGGACCCCCTGCTGTGTAATATGGACCCCCTGCTCTGTAATATGGAGCCCCTACTCTGTAATATGGACGCCCTGCTCTGTAATATGGAGCCCCTACTCTGTAATATGGAGCCCCTGCTCTGTAATATGGACCCCCTGCTCTGTAATATGGAGCCCCTACTCTGTAATATGGAGCCCCTACTCTGTAATATAGACCCCCTGCTCTGTAATATGGAGCCCCTGCTCTGTAATATGGAGCCCCTACTCTGTAATATGGAGCCCCTACTCTGTAATATGGACCCCCTGCTCTGTAATATGGACCCCTGCTCTGTAATATGGACCCCCTGCTCTGTAATATGGACCCCCTGCTCTGTAATATGGAGCCCCTACTCTGTAATATGGAGCCCCTACTCTGTAATATGGACCCCCTGCTGTGTAATATGGAGCCCCTGCTCTGTAATATGGAGCCCCTGCTGTGTAATATGGACCAATACTCTGTAATATGGACCACCTGTTCTGTAATATGGACACCTGCTCTGTAATATGGAGCCCCTGCTCTGTAATATGGAGCCCCTGCTCTGTAATATGGAACCCCTGCTCTGTAATATGGAGCCCCTGCTCTGTAATATGGAGCCCCTGCTCTGTAATATGGACCCCTGCTCTGTAACATGGAGCCCCTGCTCTGTAAAATGGAACCCCTGCTCTGTAATATGGAGCCCCTGCTCTGTAATATGGACCCCCTGCTCTGTAATATGGACCCCCTGCTCTGTAATATGGACACCCTGCTCTGTTAGGCTGCATTCACATGGAGTAAACGCTGGCGTTTTTTGTGTGTTTTTTGCACATAGCGCCGCGTTTACGCCGCGTAGCGTCGCGTTAACGCCGCGTATACGCCGCGTTAACGCCGGGCAACGCCACCGCTAAATAGCGCGGCGTTAACGCGGCGTATACGCGGCGTTAACGCGACGCTACGCGGCGTAAACGCGGCGCTATGTGCAAAAAACACACAAAAAACGCCAGCGTTTACTCCATGTGAATGCAGCCTAATATCGACCTCCTGCTCTGTAATATGGACCCCCTGCTCTGTAATATGGAGCCCTGCTCTGTAATATGGACCCCCTGCTCTGTAATATGGACCCCTGCTCTGTAATATGGACCCCCTGCTCTGTAATATGGACCCCCTGCTCTGTAATATGGACACCCTGCTCTGTAATATGGACCCCCTGCTCTGTAATATGGAGCCCTGCTCTGTAATATGGACCCCCTGCTCTGTAATATGGACCCCTGCTCTGTAATATGGACCCCCTGCTCTGTAATATGGACCCCCTGCTCTGCAATATGGACGCCCTGCTCTGTTATATGGACCCCCTGCTCTGTAATATGGACCCCGTGCTCTGTAATATGGACCCCGTGCTCTGTAATATGGACACCCTGCTCTGTAAGGGTGCATTCAGACTACGTAACGCCGCTGTTACGAGCGCTCCCATTGAAGTGAATGGGAAGTGTTCGGCAGTCTGCCGTAATGCCGGCGTGTACGGCTCTCATACATGCCCGGCGTTACGTAGTCTGAATGCACCCTAATATGGACACCCTGCTCTGTAATATGGAGCCCCTACTCTGTAATATGGAGCCCCTGCTCTGTAATATGGACACCCTGCTCTGTAATATGGAGCCCCTGCTGTGTAATATGGACCAATACTCTGTAATATGGACCACCTGTTCTGTAATATGGACCCCCTGCTCTGTAATATGGACCCCTGCTCTGTAATATGGAGCCCCTGCTCTGTAATATGGAGCCCCTGCTCTGTAATATGGAACCCCTGCTCTGTAATATGGAGCCCCTGCTCTGTAATATGGACCCCCTGCTCTGTAATATGGACACCCTGCTCTGTAATATGGACCCCTACTCTGTAATATGGACCCCTGCTCTGTAATATGGAGCCCCTGCTCTGTAATATGGACACCCTACTCTGTAATATGGACCCCCTGCTCTGTAATATCGACCTCCTGCTCTGTAATATGGACCTCCTGCTCTGTAGTATGGACCCCCTGTTCTGTAATATGGACCCCCTGCTCTGTAATATAGACCCCCTGCTGTGTAATATGAACCCCCTGCTCTGTAATATGGACCCCTTGCTCTGTAATATGGAGCCCCTGCTCTGTAATATGGACCCCTGCTCTGTAATATGGACACCCTGCTTTGTAATATGGACCCCCTGCTCTGTAATATGGACCCCTGCTCTGTAATATGGACCCTCTGCTCTGTAATATGGACCCCTGCTCTGTAAAATGGAACCCCTGCTCTGTAATATGGACACCCTGCTCTGTAATATGGACCTCCTGCTCTGTAATATGGACCTCCTGCTCTGTAATATGGACCCCCTGCTCTGTAATATGGACCCCTGCTCTGTAATATGGAACCCCTGCTCTGTAATATGGACACCCTGCTCTGTAATATGGACCTCCTGCTCTGTAATATGGACCTCCTGCTCTGTAATATGGACCCCCTGCTCTGTAATATGGGCCCCCTACTCTGTAATATGGACCCCCTGCTCTGTAATATGGAGACCCTGCTCTGTAATATGGACCCCTGCTCTGTAATATGGACACCCTGCTCTGTAATATGGACCCCCTGCTCTGTAATATGGACCCCTGCTCTGTAATATGGACCCCCTGCTCTGTAATATGGACCCCTGCTCTGTAATATGGACCCCCTGCTCTGTAATATGGACCCCCTGCTCTGTAATATGGACCCCTGCTCTGTTATATGGACCCCCTGCTCTGTAATATGGATCCCCTGCTCTGTAATATGGAGCCACTGCTGTGTAATATGGAGCCCCTGCTTTGTAATATGGACCCCCTGCTCTGTAATATGGACCCCCTGCTCTGTAATATGGAGCCCCTGCTCTGTAATATGGACACCCTGCTCTGTAATATGGAGACCCTGCTCTGTAATATGGACCCCCTGCTCTGTAATATGGAGACCCTGCTCTGTAATATGGACCCCTGCTCTGTAATATGGACACCCTGCTCTGTAATATGGACCCCCTGCTCTGTAATATGGACCCCTGCTCTGTAATATGGACCCCCTGCTCTGTAATATGGACCCCCTGCTCTGTAATATGGACCCCCTGCTCTGTAATATGGACACCCTGCTCTGTAATATGGAGACCCTGCTCTGTAATATGGAGCCCCTGCTCTGCAATATGGACACCCTGCTCTGTAATGTGGACCCCCTACTCTGTAATATAGACCCCCTGCTCTGTAATATGGACCCCGTGCTCTGTAATATGGACCCCCTGCTCTGTAATATGGACCCCTGCTCTGTAATATGGACCCCCTACTCTGTAATATAGACCCCCTGCTCTGTAATATGGACCCCGTGCTCTGTAATATGGACACCCTGCTCTGTAAGGGTGCATTCAGACTACGTAACGCCGCTGTTACGAGCGCTCCCATTGAAGTGAATGGGAAGTGTTCGGCAGTCTGCCGTAATGCCGGCGTGTACGGCTCTCATACATGCCCGGCGTTACGTAGTCTGAATGCACCCTAATATGGACACCCTGCTCTGTAATATGGAGCCCCTGCTCTGTAATATGGAGCCCCTGCTCTGTAATATGGACCCCCTGCTCTGTAATATGGACACCCTGCTCTGTAATATGGACCTCCTGCTCTGTAATATGGACCCCCTGCTCTGTAATATGGACCCCGTGCTCTGTAATATGGACCAATACTCTGTAATATGGACCACCTGTTCTGTAATATGGACCCCCTGCTTTGTAATATGGACCCCTGCTCTGTAATATGGAGCCCCTGCTCTGTAATATGGAGCCCTGCTCTGTAATATGGAGCCCCTGCTCTGTAATATGGAGCCCCTGCTCTGTAATATGGACGCCCTGCTCTGTAATATGGACCCCTACTCTGTAATATGGACCCCTGCTCTGTAATATGGAGCCCCTGCTCTGTAATATGGACCCCTACTCTGTAATATGGACACCCTGCTCTGTAATATGGACCCCCTGCTCTGTAATATCGACCTCCTGCTCTGTAATATGGACCTCCTGCTCTGTAATATGGACCCCCTGCTCTGTAATATGGACCCCTGTTCTGTAATATGGACCCCCTGCTGTGTAATATGAACCCCCTGCTCTGTAATATGGAGCCCCTGCTCTGTAATATGGACCCCGTGCTCTGTAATATGGACACCCTGCTCTGTAATATGGACACCCTGCTCTGTAATATGGAGCCCCTACTCTGTAATATGGAGCCCCTGCTCTGTAATATGGACCCCCTGCTCTGTAATATGGAGCCCCTACTCTGTAATATGGAGCCCCTACTCTGTAATATGGACCCCCTGCTGTGTAATATGGAGCCCCTGCTCTGTAATATGGAGCCCCTGCTGTGTAATATGGACCAATACTCTGTAATATGGACCACCTGTTCTGTAATATGGACACCTGCTCTGTAATATGGAGCCCCTGCTCTGTAATATGGAGCCCCTGCTCTGTAATATGGAGCCCCTGCTCTGTAATATGGACACCCTGCTCTGTAATATGGACCCCCTGCTCTGTAATATGGACCCCTGCTCTGTAATATGGACACCCTGCTCTGTAATATGGACCCCCTGCTCTGTAATATGGACACCCTGCTCTGTAATATGGAGACCCTGCTCTGTAATATGGAGCCCCTGCTCTGCAATATGGACACCCTGCTCTGTAATATGGAGCCCCTGCTCTGTAATATGGAGCCCCTGCCCTGTAATATGGACCCCCTGCTCTGTAATATGGACACCCTGCTCTGTAATATGGAGACCCTGCTCTGCAATATGGAGCCCTGCTCTGTAATATGGACCCCTGCTCTGTTATATGGACCCCCTGCTCTGTAATATGGACCCCCTACTCTGTAATATAGACCCCCTGCTCTGTAATATGGACCCCGTGCTCTGTAATATGGACCCCGTGCTCTGTAATATGGACAACCTGCTCTGTAATATCGACCTCCTGCTCTGTAATATGGACAACCTGCTCTGTAATATCGACCTCCTGCTCTGTAATATGGACCTCCTGCTCTGTAATATGGACCCCCTGCTCTGTAATATGGACCCCTGCTCTGTAATATGGACCCCCTGCTGTGTAATATGAACCCCCTGCTCTGTAATATGGATCCCCTGCTGTGTAATATGGAGCCCCTGCTCTGTAATATGGACCCCCTGCTCTGTAATATGGACCCCCTGCTCTGTAATATGGACCCCTGCTCTGTAATATGGAGCCCCTGCTCTGTAATATGGACCCCTGCTCTGTAATATGGACCCCCTGCTCTGTAATATGGACCCCTTCTCTGTAATATGGACACCCTGCTTTGTGATATGGACCCCCTGCTCTGTAATATGGACCCCTGCTCTGTAATATGGACCCCTGCTCTGTAATATGGAGCCCCTGCTCTGTAATATGGACCCCCTGCTCTGTAATATGGACCCCTGCTCTGTAATATGGACCCCCTGCTCTGTTATATGGACCCCTGCTCTGTAATATGGAGCCCCTGCTCTGTAATATGAAGGCCCCTGCTCTGCAATAGGGAGCCCTGCTCTGTAATATGGACCCCTGCTCTGTAATATGGAGCCCCTGCTGTGTAATATGGAGCCCCAGCTCTGTAATATGGACCTCCGGCTGTGTAATATGAACCCCCTGCTCTGTAATATGGAGCCCCTGCTCTGTAATATGGACAACCTGCTCTGTAATATGGACCCCTACTCTGTAATATGGACGCCTGCTCTGTAATATGGAGCCCCTGCTCTGTAATATGGACACCCTGTTCTGTAATATGGACCCCTACTCTGTAATATGGAGCCCCTGCTCTGTAATATGGAACCCCTGCTGTGTAATATGGAGCCCCAGCTCTGTAATATGGACCTCCGGCTGTGTAATATGAACCCCCTGCTCTGTAATATGGAGCCCCTGCTCTGTAATATGGACAACCTGCTCTGTAATATGGACCCCTACTCTGTAATATGGACGCCTGCTCTGTAATATGGAGCCCCTGCTCTGTAATATGGACACCCTGTTCTGTAATATGGACCCCTACTCTGTAATATGGAGCCCCTGCTCTGTAATATGGAACCCCTGCTCTGTAATATGGAGCCCCTGCTGTGTAATATGGAGCCCCTGCTCTGTAATATGGACCTCCTGCTGTGTAATATGAACCCCCTGCTCTGTAATATGGAGCCCCTGCTGTGTAATATGGACACCCTGCTCTGTAATATGGAACCCCTGCTCTGTAATATGGACCCCCTACTCTGTAATATGGAGCCCCTACTCTGTAATATGGACCTCTGCTCTGTAATATGGACCCCTGCTCTGTAATATGGACCCCCTGCTCTGTAATATGGACCCCTGCTCTGTAATATGGACCTCCTGCTCTGTAATATGGACCCCCTGCTCTGTAATATGGACCCCTGCTCTGTAATATGGACCTCCTGCTTTGTAATATGGAGCCCCTGCTCTGTAATATGGACACCCTGTTCTGTAATATGGACCCCTACTCTGTAATATGGAGCCCCTGCTCTGTAATATGGAACCCCTGCTCTGTAATATGGAGCCCCTGCTGTGTAATATGGAGCCCCTGCTCTGTAATATGGACCTCCTGCTGTGTAATATAAACCCCCTGCTCTGTAATATGGAGCCCCTGCTGTGTAATATGGACACCCTGCTCTGTAATATGGAACCCCTGCTCCGTAATATGGACCCCCTACTCTGTAATATGGAGCCCCTGCTCTGTAATATGGACCCCTGCTCTGTAATATGGACCCCCTGCTCTGTAATATGGACCCCCTGCTCTGTAATATGGACCTCCTGCTCTGTAATATGGACCCCCTGCTCTGTAATATGGACCCCTGCTCTGTAATATGGACCTCCTGCTCTGTAATATGGACCTCCTGCTCTGTAATATGGACCCCCTGCTCTGTAATATGGACCCCCTGCTCTGTAATATGGAGCCCCTGCTCTGTAATATGGACCCCCTGCTCTGTAATATGGACCCCCTGCTCTGTAATATGGACACCCTGCTCTGTAATATGGACCCCCTGCTCTGTAATATGGAGCCCCTGCTCTATAATATGGACGCCCTGCTCTGTAATATGGAGCCCCTGCTCTGTAATATGGACCCCTTACTCTGTAATATGGAGGCCCCTGCTCTGCAATATGGAGCCCTGCTCTGTAATATGGACCCCTGCTCTGTAATATGGACCTCTGCTCTGTAATATGGACCCCCTGTTGTGTAATATGAACCCCCTGCTCTGTAATATGGAGCCCCTGCTCTGTAATATGGACCCCCCTGCTCTGTAATATGGACCCCCTGCTCTGTAATATGGAGCCCCTGCTCTGTAATATGGACCCCTGCTCTGTAATATGGACCCCCTGCTCTTTAATATGGACCCCTGCTCTGTAATATGGATCCCCTGCTCTGTAATATGGACAACCTGCTCTGTAATATGGAGACCCTGCTCTGTAATATGGAGCCCCTGCTCTGTAATATGGAGGCCCCTGCTCTGCAATATGGAGCCCTGCTCTGTAATATGGACCCCTGCTCTGTTATATGGACCCCCTGCTCTGTAATATGGACCCCCTACTCTGTAATATAGACCCCCTGCTCTGTAATATGGACCCCGTTCTCTGTAATATGGACACCCTGCTCTGTAATATGGACAGCCTGCTCTGTAATATGGAGCCCCTACTCTGTAATATGGAGCCCCTACTCTGTAATATGGACCCCTACTCTGTAATATGGAGCCCCTGCTCTGTAATATAGACCCCCTGCTCTGTAATATGGAGCCCCTGCTCTGTAATATGGACCCCCTGCTGTGTAATATGGACCCCCTGCTCTGTAATATGGAGCCCCTACTCTGTAATATGGACCCCCTGCTCTGTAATATGGACCCCCTGCTCTGTAATATGGACACCCTGCTCTGTAATATGGAGACCCTGCTCTGTTATATAGACCCCCTGCTCTGTAATATGGACCCCGTGCTCTGTAATATGGACACCCTGCTCTGTAATATGGACACCCTGCTCTGTAATATGGAGCCCCTACTCTGTAATATGGAGCCCCTGCTCTGTAATATGGACCCCCTGCTCTGTAATATGGAGCCCCTACTCTGTAATATGGAGCCCCTACTCTGTAATATAGACCCCCTGCTCTGTAATATGGAGCCCCTGCTCTGTAATATGGAGCCCCTACTCTGTAATATGGAGCCCCTACTCTGTAATATGGACCCCCTGCTCTGTAATATGGACCCCTGCTCTGTAATATGGACCCCCTGCTCTGTAATATGGACCCCCTGCTCTGTAATATGGAGCCCCTACTCTGTAATATGGAGCCCCTACTCTGTAATATGGACCCCCTGCTGTGTAATATGGAGCCCCTGCTCTGTAATATGGAGCCCCTGCTGTGTAATATGGACCAATACTCTGTAATATGGACCACCTGTTCTGTAATATGGACACCTGCTCTGTAATATGGAGCCCCTGCTCTGTAATATGGAGCCCCTGCTCTGTAATATGGAACCCCTGCTCTGTAATATGGAGCCCCTGCTCTGTAATATGGAGCCCCTGCTCTGTAATATGGACCCCTGCTCTGTAACATGGAGCCCCTGCTCTGTAAAATGGAACCCCTGCTCTGTAATATGGACCCCCTGCTCTGTAATATGGACCCCCTGCTCTGTAATATGGACACCCTGCTCTGTTAGGCTGCATTCACATGGAGTAAACGCTGGCGTTTTTTGTGTGTTTTTTGCACATAGCGCCGCGTTTACGCCGCGTAGCGTCGCGTTAACGCCGCGTATACGCCGCGTTAACGCCGGGCAACGCCACCGCTAAATAGCGCGGCGTTAACGCGGCGTATACGCGGCGTTAACGCGACGCTACGCGGCGTAAACGCGGCGCTATGTGCAAAAAACACACAAAAAACGCCAGCGTTTACTCCATGTGAATGCAGCCTAATATCGACCTCCTGCTCTGTAATATGGACCACCTGCTCTGTAATATGGACCCCTGCTCTGTAATATGGACCCCCTGCTCTGTAATATGGAGCCCTGCTCTGTAATATGGACCCCCTGCTCTGTAATATGGACCCCTGCTCTGTAATATGGACCCCCTGCTCTGTAATATGGACCCCCTGCTCTGTAATATGGACACCCTGCTCTGTAATATGGACCCCCTGCTCTGTAATATGGAGCCCTGCTCTGTAATATGGACCCCCTGCTCTGTAATATGGACCCCTGCTCTGTAATATGGACCCCCTGCTCTGTAATATGGACCCCCTGCTCTGCAATATGGACACCCTGCTCTGTAATATGGAGCCCCTGCTCTGTAATATGGAGCCCCTGCTCTGTAATATGGAGCCCCTGCCCTGTAATATGGACCCCCTGCTCTGTAATATGGACCCCGTGCTCTGTAATATGGACCCCCTGCTCTGCAATATGGAGCCCTGCTCTGTAATATGGACCCCTGCTCTGTTATATGGACCCCCTGCTCTGTAATATGGACCCCGTGCTCTGTAATATGGACCCCGTGCTCTGTAATATGGACACCCTGCTCTGTAAGGGTGCATTCAGACTACGTAACGCCGCTGTTACGAGCGCTCCCATTGAAGTGAATGGGAAGTGTTCGGCAGTCTGCCGTAATGCCGGCGTGTACGGCTCTCATACATGCCCGGCGTTACGTAGTCTGAATGCACCCTAATATGGACACCCTGCTCTGTAATATGGAGCCCCTACTCTGTAATATGGAGCCCCTGCTCTGTAATATGGACACCCTGCTCTGTAATATGGAGCCCCTGCTGTGTAATATGGACCAATACTCTGTAATATGGACCACCTGTTCTGTAATATGGACCCCCTGCTCTGTAATATGGACCCCTGCTCTGTAATATGGAGCCCCTGCTCTGTAATATGGAGCCCCTGCTCTGTAATATGGAACCCCTGCTCTGTAATATGGAGCCCCTGCTCTGTAATATGGACCCCCTGCTCTGTAATATGGACACCCTGCTCTGTAATATGGACCCCTACTCTGTAATATGGACCCCTGCTCTGTAATATGGAGCCCCTGCTCTGTAATATGGACACCCTACTCTGTAATATGGACCCCCTGCTCTGTAATATCGACCTCCTGCTCTGTAATATGGACCTCCTGCTCTGTAGTATGGACCCCCTGTTCTGTAATATGGACCCCCTGCTCTGTAATATAGACCCCCTGCTGTGTAATATGAACCCCCTGCTCTGTAATATGGACCCCTTGCTCTGTAATATGGAGCCCCTGCTCTGTAATATGGACCCCTGCTCTGTAATATGGACACCCTGCTTTGTAATATGGACCCCCTGCTCTGTAATATGGACCCCTGCTCTGTAATATGGACCCTCTGCTCTGTAATATGGACCCCTGCTCTGTAAAATGGAACCCCTGCTCTGTAATATGGACACCCTGCTCTGTAATATGGACCTCCTGCTCTGTAATATGGACCTCCTGCTCTGTAATATGGACCCCCTGCTCTGTAATATGGACCCCTGCTCTGTAATATGGAACCCCTGCTCTGTAATATGGACACCCTGCTCTGTAATATGGACCTCCTGCTCTGTAATATGGACCTCCTGCTCTGTAATATGGACCCCCTGCTCTGTAATATGGGCCCCCTGCTCTGTAATATGGAGACCCTGCTCTGTAATATGGACCCCTGCTCTGTAATATGGACACCCTGCTCTGTAATATGGACCCCCTGCTCTGTAATATGGACCCCTGCTCTGTAATATGGACCCCCTGCTCTGTAATATGGACCCCTGCTCTGTAATATGGACCCCCTGCTCTGTAATATGGACCCCCTGCTCTGTAATATGGACCCCTGCTCTGTTATATGGACCCCCTGCTCTGTAATATGGATCCCCTGCTCTGTAATATGGAGCCCCTGCTTTGTAATATGGACCCCCTGCTCTGTAATATGGACCCCCTGCTCTGTAATATGGAGCCCCTGCTCTGTAATATGGACACCCTGCTCTGTAATATGGAGACCCTGCTCTGTAATATGGACCCCCTGCTCTGTAATATGGAGACCCTGCTCTGTAATATGGACCCCTGCTCTGTAATATGGACACCCTGCTCTGTAATATGGACCCCCTGCTCTGTAATATGGACCCCTGCTCTGTAATATGGACCCCCTGCTCTGTAATATGGACCCCCTGCTCTGTAATATGGACCCCCTGCTCTGTAATATGGACACCCTGCTCTGTAATATGGAGACCCTGCTCTGTAATATGGAGCCCCTGCTCTGCAATATGGACACCCTGCTCTGTAATGTGGACCCCCTACTCTGTAATATAGACCCCCTGCTCTGTAATATGGACCCCGTGCTCTGTAATATGGACCCCCTGCTCTGTAATATGGACCCCTGCTCTGTAATATGGACCCCCTACTCTGTAATATAGACCCCCTGCTCTGTAATATGGACCCCGTGCTCTGTAATATGGACACCCTGCTCTGTAAGGGTGCATTCAGACTACGTAACGCCGCTGTTACGAGCGCTCCCATTGAAGTGAATGGGAAGTGTTCGGCAGTCTGCCGTAATGCCGGCGTGTACGGCTCTCATACATGCCCGGCGTTACGTAGTCTGAATGCACCCTAATATGGACACCCTGCTCTGTAATATGGAGCCCCTACTCTGTAATATGGAGCCCCTGCTCTGTAATATGGAGCCCCTGCTCTGTAATATGGACCCCCTGCTCTGTAATATGGACACCCTGCTCTGTAATATGGACCTCCTGCTCTGTAATATGGACCCCCTGCTCTGTAATATGGACCCCGTGCTCTGTAATATGGACCAATACTCTGTAATATGGACCACCTGTTCTGTAATATGGACCCCCTGCTTTGTAATATGGACCCCTGCTCTGTAATATGGAGCCCCTGCTCTGTAATATGGAGCCCTGCTCTGTAATATGGAGCCCCTGCTCTGTAATATGGAGCCCCTGCTCTGTAATATGGACGCCCTGCTCTGTAATATGGACCAATACTCTGTAATATGGACCACCTGTTCTGTAATATGGACCCCCTGCTTTGTAATATGGACCCCTGCTCTGTAATATGGAGCCCCTGCTCTGTAATATGGAGCCCTGCTCTGTAATATGGAGCCCCTGCTCTGTAATATGGAGCCCCTGCTCTGTAATATGGACGCCCTGCTCTGTAATATGGACCCCTACTCTGTAATATGGACCCCTGCTCTGTAATATGGAGCCCCTGCTCTGTAATATGGACCCCTACTCTGTAATATGGACACCCTGCTCTGTAATATGGACCCCCTGCTCTGTAATATCGACCTCCTGCTCTGTAATATGGACCTCCTGCTCTGTAATATGGACCCCCTGCTCTGTAATATGGACCCCTGTTCTGTAATATGGACCCCCTGCTGTGTAATATGAACCCCCTGCTCTGTAATATGGAGCCCCTGCTCTGTAATATGGACCCCGTGCTCTGTAATATGGACACCCTGCTCTGTAATATGGACACCCTGCTCTGTAATATGGAGCCCCTACTCTGTAATATGGAGCCCCTGCTCTGTAATATGGACCCCCTGCTCTGTAATATGGAGCCCCTACTCTGTAATATGGAGCCCCTACTCTGTAATATGGACCCCCTGCTGTGTAATATGGAGCCCCTGCTCTGTAATATGGAGCCCCTGCTGTGTAATATGGACCAATACTCTGTAATATGGACCACCTGTTCTGTAATATGGACACCTGCTCTGTAATATGGAGCCCCTGCTCTGTAATATGGAGCCCCTGCTCTGTAATATGGAGCCCCTGCTCTGTAATATGGACAACCTGCTCTGTAATATGGACCCCTACTCTGTAATATGGACCCCTGCTCTGTAAAATGGACCCCCTGCTCTGTAATATGGACACCCTGCTCTGTTAGGCTGCATTCACATGGAGTAAACGCTGGCGTTTTTTGTGTGTTTTTTTGCACATAGCGCCGCGTTTACGCCGCGTAGCGTCGCGTTAACGCCGCGTATACGCCGCGTTAACGCCGGGCAACGCCACCGCTAAATAGCGCGGCGTTAACGCGGCGTATACGCGGCGTTAACGCGACGCTACGCGGCGTAAACGCGGCGCTATGTGCAAAAAACACACAAAAAAACGCCAGCGTTTACTCCATGTGAATGCAGCCTAATATCGACCTCCTGCTCTGTAATATGGACCCCCTGCTGTGTAATATGGAGCCCCTGCTCTGTAATATGGACCCCCTGCTCTGTAATATGGACCCCCTGCCTCTGTAATATGGACCCCTGCTCTGTAATATGGAGCCCCTGCTCTGTAATATGGACACCCTGCTCTGTAATATGGACCCCCTGCTCTGTAATATGGACCCCTGCTCTGTAATATGGACACCCTGCTCTGTAATATGGACCCCCTGCTCTGTAATATGGACACCCTGCTCTGTAATATGAGAGACCCTGCTCTGTAATATGGAGCCCCTGCTCTGCAATATGGACACCCTGCTCTGTAATATGGAGCCCCTGCTCTGTAATATGGAGCCCCTGCCCTGTAATATGGACCCCCTGCTCTGTAATATGGACACCCTGCTCTGTAATATGGAGACCCTGCTCTGCAATATGGAGCCCCTGCTCTGTAATATGGACCCCTGCTCTGTTATATGGACCCCCTGCTCTGTAATATGGACCCCCTACTCTGTAATATAGACCCCCTGCTCTGTAATATGGACCCCGTGCTCTGTAATATGGACCCCCGTGCTCTGTAATATGGACACCCTGCTCTGTAAGGGTGCATTCAGACTACGTAACGCCGCTGTTACGAGCGCTCCCATTGAAGTGAATGGGAAGTGTTCGGCAGTCTGCCGTAATGCCGGCGTGTACGGCTCTCATACATGCCCCGGCGTTACGTAGTCTGAATGCACCCTAATATGGACACCCTGCTCTGTAATATGGAGCCCCTACTCTGTAATATGGAGCCCCTGCTCTGTAATATGGACACCCTGCTCTGTAATATGGAGCCCCTGCTGTGTAATATGGAGCCCCTACTCTGTAATATGGAGCCCCCTGCTCTGTAATATGGACCCCCTGCTCTGTAATATGGAGCCCCTACTCTGTAATATGGAGCCCCTGCTCTGTAATATGGACACCCTGCTCTGTAATATGGGAGCCCCCTGCTGTGTAATATGGACCAATACTCTGTAATATGGACCACCTGTTCTGTAATATGGACCCCCTGCTCTGTAATATGGACCCCTGCTCTGTAATATGGAGCCCCTGCTCTGTAATATGGACACCCTGCTCTGTAATATGGACCCCCCTGCTCTGTAATATGGACCCCTGCTCTGTAATATGGACACCCTGCTCTGTAATATGGACCCCCTGCTCTGTAATATGGACACCCTGCTCTGTAATATGGAGACCCTGCTCTGTAATATGGAGCCCCTGCTCTGCAATATGGACACCCTGCTCTGTAATATGGAGCCCCTGCTCTGTAATATGGAGCCCCTGCCCTGTAATATGGACCCCCTGCTCTGTAATATGGACACCCTGCTCTGTAATATGGAGACCCTGCTCTGCAATATGGAGCCCTGCTCTGTAATATGGACCCCTGCTCTGTTATATGGACCCCCTGCTCTGTAATATGGACCCCCCTACTCTGTAATATAGACCCCCTGCTCTGTAATATGGACCCCGTGCTCTGTAATATGGACCCCGTGCTCTGTAATATGGACCCCGTGCTCTGTAATATGGACACCCTGCTCTGTAAGGGTGCATTCAGACTACGTAACGCCGCTGTTACGAGCGCTCCCATTGAAGTGAATGGGAAGTGTTCGGCAGTCTGCCGTAATGCCGGCGTGTACGGCTCTCATACATGCCCGGCGTTACGTAGTCTGAATGCACCCTAATATGGACACCCTGCTCTGTAATATGGAGCCCCTACTCTGTAATATGGAGCCCCTGCTCTGTAATATGGACACCCTGCTCTGTAATATGGAGCCCCTGCTGTGTAATATGGAGCCCCTACTCTGTAATATGGAGCCCCTGCTCTGTAATATGGACCCCCTGCTCTGTAATATGGAGCCCCTACTCTGTAATATGGAGCCCCTGCTCTGTAATATGGACACCCTACTCTGTAATATGGAGCCCCTGCTGTGTAATATGGACCAATACTCTGTAATATGGACCACCTGTTCTGTAATATGGACCCCCTGCTCTGTAATATGGACCCCCTGCTCTGTAATATGGACCCCCTGCTCTGTAATATGGACCCCTGCTCTGTAATATGGAGCCCCTGCTCTGTAATATGGAGCCCCTGCTCTGTAATATGGAGGCCCCTGCTCTGCAATATGGAGCCCTGCTCTGTAATATGGACCCCTGCTCTGTTATATGGACCCCCTGCTCTGTAATATGGACCCCCTGCTCTGTAATATAGACCCCCTGCCCTGTAATATGGACCCCGTGCTCTGTAATATGGACACCCTGCTCTGTAATATGGAGCCCCTACTCTGTAATATGGACCCCCTGCTCTGTAATATGGACCCCCTGCTCTGTAATATGGACCCCCTGCTCTGTAATATGGACACCCTGCTCTGTAATATGGACCCCCTGCTCTGTAATTTGGAGCCCCTGCTGTGTAATATGGAGCCCCTGCTCTGTAATATGGACCCCTGCTCTGTAATATGGAGCCCCTGCTGTGTAATATGGAGCCCCTGCTCTGTAATATGGACCTCCTGCTGTGTAATATGAACCCCCTGCTCTGTAATATGGACCCCTACTCTGTAATATGGACCCCCTGCTCTGTAATATGGACCCCCTGCTCTGTAATATGGACCCCTACTCTGTAATATGGACCCCCTGCTCTGTAATATGGACCCCCTGCTCTGTAATATGGACCCCCTGCTCTGTAATATGGACCCCCTGCTCTGTAATATGGGCCCACTTCACCCCAGTCATTCCCACCATGAAGGCGGCCGCTCTTCTCCTCCTTGTGCTCCTCGGCCTCTTTGGTAAGTGCAGACGTTATTGGTAGAACATTGGCTGTCACCCAGCTTTTCCATGCTCCAGAATGGCCTGGCTGTATAGTCATGTCTGTCTGCCCTATAGCTGGGTCTTTGGGTAGATTTACCAATCTGGATCATGAGAAAGTTGGATTGTTACTTCAAGGGAGACGTCATAAAGCCGTATTAGTGGTCACCCAGCTCTTCCAGAAACAGATATAAGTGTAAACTTCCGATCCGTTCTGAATATAAAGTCGTGATATTTTTGGTGGTTTGTTCTCCTTATCCTGCAGTTGCTGCTCGAGGTGATGAAGAAGGAATGAACAGCATGGGCGGTGATGGCAGTGCTGATGCAGGAAATGGCGGTGCTAGTGCAGGAAATGGCGGTGCTGGTGCAGGAAATGGCGGTGCTGGTGCAGGAAATGGCGGTGCTGGTGCAGGAAATGGCGGTGCTGGTGCAGGCGGTGGTGGACCAAAGACAGAAAGCAGCAATGCTGAGACAGAAAATGGCAGTGCTGATACCAAAAACAAGGAAGATGAAAATGGAGCCGCTAATGCTGCTATAAAATCAGACAGTGCTGCTACACCAAAGGGTGGAGATGGAGATGGAAATAGCGATGCTGCTAGTAACAAAGATGGCGGTGCTGCTAAACCAAAGGACGCCGAAACTAACAGTAATACTGAAGAAAAAAGCGGTGCTGATGGAAAACATAAAAGCATGGATACAGCAAGTGGTGGTGGAAGCAAAAATAATGAAAAAACAGACAATGGGAGCAATCCTAATGGAGGAAATGGTGATGGAACCCCTACTACTGGAGGCAATGAAAGCACTACTCCTGGAAGAGATAGCGGTGGAAGCGATAGTAGTGGAGTAAGTAGCAATGGAAGCAGTACTACTGGAGGAGATACCGGTGGAAACACTACTCCTGGAGAAAATGGCAGTGGAACCCCTACTCCTGGAGGAGATAGCAATGGAAGCAGTACTACTGGAGGAGATAGCAATGGAAGCACTACTACTGGAGGAGATGGCGGTGCAACCCCTACTACTGGAGGAGATGGCGGTGCAACCCCTACTACTGGAGGAGATGGCGGTGCAACCCCTACTACTGGAGGAGATGGCGGTGCAACCCCTACTACTGGAGGAGATGGCAATGGAAGCGGGAAAAGTCAATCAGAAAATAAAGTCTCTAAAGACAATTACAGCTCTAATTACGGCTCTGGCTCTTCATATGTAAGTATTCATACAGTCCTATTATTACACATGACGGCAGGGAGGACTGATAATACTAGTAGGGCTCAGTGCACACTGTACACATATATATGCAGTTATTACCCCTAGTAGTTGACAACTTGTCAGCTCCTCGCTTGAGCCGCATATGTGTCAGCGAGAGAGGTGCGCAGAGAGCTGCGAGGGAGCGGAGGACAAGGTAAGTGTAATGCGGAGGTGGAACGTGAAACTGGGGGCAGATGAAGGAGGGGACGGCATGACACTGGGGACAGAGATGGAGAGGACGGCATGACACTGGGGCAAAGATGGAGAGACATGAATCTGGGGGCAGAGACGGGGAACATGAATCTGGGGGCAGAGATGGGGGACATGAATCTGGGGGCAGAGATGGGGGACATGAATTTGGGGGCAGAGATGGAGGGGACATGAATCTGGGGGCAGAGATGGAGGGACATGAATCTGGGGGCAGAGATGGGGGGACATGAATCTGGGGGCAGAGATGGGGGGGACATGAATCTGGGGGCAGAGATGGAGGGGACATGAATCTGGGGACAGAGATGGAGAGGACATGAATCTGGGGCAGAGATGGAGGGGACATGAATCTGGGGGCAGAGATGGAGGGGGACATGAATCTGGGGGCAGAGATGGAGGGGACATGAATCTGGGGGCAGAGATGGAGGGACATGAATCTGGGGGCAGAGATGGAGAGGACATGAATCTGGGGACAGAGAGGGAGAGGACATGAATCTGGGGGCAGATATGGAGGAGACATGAATCTGGGGGCAGAGATGGGGGACATGAATCTGGGGGCAGAGATGGGAGACATAAATCTGGAGGCAGAGATGGAGGGACATGAATCTGGGGGCAGAGATGGAGGGGACATGAATCTGGGGGCAGAGATGGGGGACATGAATCTGGGGGCAGAGATGGAGGGACATGAATCTGGAGGCAGAGATGGAGGGACATGAATCTGGGGGCAGAGATGGAGGGGGACATGAATCTGGGGGCAGAGATGGAGGGGACATGAATCTGGGGGCAGAGATGTGGGGACATGAATCTGGGGGCAGAGATGGAGGGACATGAATCTGGGGGCAGAGATGGAGGGGGACATGAATCTGAGGGCAGAGATGGAGAGGACATGAATCTGGGAAGCAGAGATGGGGGGACATGAATCTGGGGGCAGAGATGGGGGACATGAATCTGGAGGCAGAGATGGAGGGACATGAATCTGGGGGCAGAGATGGAGGGGACATGAATCTGGGGGCAGAGATGGGGGACATTAATCTGGGGGCAGAGATGGAGGGACATGAATCTGGAGGCAGAGATGGAGGGACATGAATCTGGGGGCAGAGATGGAGGGGGACATGAATCTGGGGGCAGAGATGGAGGGGACATGAATCTGAGGGCAGAGATGGAGAGGACATGAATCTGGGGGGCAGAGATGGAGGGACATGAATCTGGGGGCAGAGATGGAGAGGACATGAATCTGGGGGCAGAGATGGAGAGGACATGAATCTGGGGACAGAGATGGAGGGGACATGAATCTGGGGGCAGATATGGAGGGGACATGAATCTGGGGGCAGAGATGGGGGACATGAATCTGGAGGCAGAGATGGAGGGACATGAATCTGGGGGCAGAGATGGAGGGGACATGAATCTGGGGGCAGAGATGGAGGGACATTAATCTGGGGGCAGAGATGGAGGGACATGAATCCGGAGGCAGAGATGGAGGGACATGAATCTGGGGGCAGAGATGGAGGGGGACATGAATCTGGGGGCAGAGATGGAGGGGACATGAATCTGGGGGCAGAGATGTGGGGACATGAATCTGGGGGCAGAGATGGAGGGACATGAATCTGGGGGCAGAGATGGAGGGGGACATGAATCTGGGGGAAGAGATGGAGAGGACATGAATCTGGGGGCAGAGATGGAGGGACATGAATCTGGGGGCAGAGATGGAGGGGGGACATGAATCTGGGGGCAGAGATTTGAGGGGACATGAATCTGGGGGGACAGATGGAGGGGACATGAATCTGGGGGCAGAGATGGGGGACATGAATCTGGGGGCAGAGATGGAGGGACATGAATCTGGGGGCAGAGATGGAGGGGACATGAATCTGGGGGCAGAGATGTGGGGACATGAATCTGGGAGCAGAGATGGAGGGACATGAATCTGGGGGCAGAGATGGAGGGGACATGAATCTGGGGGCAGAGATGGAGGGGACATGAATCTGAGGGCAGAGATGGAGGGACATGAATCTGGGGGCAGAGATGGAGGGGGGACATGAATCTGGGGGCAGAGATGGAGGGGGGACATGAATCTGGGGGCAGAGATGGAGGGACATGAATCTAGGGGCAGAGATGGGGGACATGAATCTGGGGGCAGAGATGGAGGGACATGAATCTAGGGGCAGAGATGGGGGACATGAATCTGGGGGCAGAGATGGAGGGGACATGAATCTGGGGGCAGAGATGGGGGACATGAATCTGGGGGCAGAGATGGAGGGACATGAATCTGGAGGCAGAGATGGAGGGACATGAATCTGGGGGCAGAGATGGAGGGGGACATGAATCTGGGGGCAGAGATGGAGGGGACATGAATCTGGGGGCAGAGATGTGGGGACATGAATCTGGGGGCAGAGATGGAGGGACATGAATCTGGGGGCAGAGATGGAGGGGGACATGAATCTGAGGGCAGAGATGGAGAGGACATGAATCTAGGGCAGAGATGGAGAGGACATGAATCTGGGGACAGAGATGGAGGGGACATGAATCTGGGGACAGATATGGAGGGGACATGAATCTGGGGGCAGAGATGGGGGACATGAATCTGGAGGCAGAGATGGAGGGACATGAATCTGGGGGCAGAGATGGAGGGGACATGAATCTGGGGGCAGAGATGGGGGACATGAATCTGGGGGCAGAGATGGAGGGACATGAATCTGGAGGCAGATATGGAGGGACATGAATCTGGGGGCAGAGATGGAGGGGGAAATGAATCTGGGGGCAGAGATGGAGGGGACATGAATCTGGGGGCAGAGATGTGGGGACATGAATCTGGGGGCAGAGATGGAGGGACATGAATCTGGGGGCAGAGATGGA
>NW_027440014.1:0-31898 GCF_031893055.1 Leptodactylus fuscus
CCAGCCATGGGAAAGTTGACAGTTAAGCCTATCTAGTGACAGCCCATCATAGGCTAGCTGGGTGATCTTGCAACTTGTATCATGCCGGAGTTGGATTTTCCCCATAGAGTTTCATTGATCGTTTTCTCGGCAACTTCTATCAAGCAGGAGTTTAATTTTCCCCATAGCGCTTCATTGATCGTGTACTCTTGAGTGTAGCTCGGGCTGAGAACGACGCAGCCATGGGAAAGTTGACAGTTAAGCCTATCTAGTGACAGCCCATCATAGGCTAGCTGGGTGATCTTGCAACTTGTATCATGTCGGAGTTTGATTTTCCCCATAGGGTTTCATTGATCGTGTATTCTTGAGTGTAGCTCTGGCTGAGAAGGTCGCAGCCATGGGAAAGTTGACAGTTAAGCCTATCTAGTGACAGCCCATCATAGGCTAGCTGGGTGATCTTGCAACTTGTATCATGTCGGAGTTTGATTTTCCCCATAGGGTTTCATTGATCGTGTATTCTTGAGTGTAGCTCTGGCTGAGAAGGTCCCAGCCATTGGAAAGTTGACAGTTAAGCCTATCTAGTGACAGCCCATCATAGGCTAGCTGGGTGATCTTGCAACTTGTATCATGCCGGAGTTGGATATTCCCCATAGAGTTTCATTGATCGTTTACTCGGCAACTTCTATCAAGCAGGAGTTTAATTTTCCCCATAGCGCTTCATTGATCGTGTACTCTTGAGTGTAGCTCGGGCTGAGAACGACGCAGCCATGGGAAAGTTGACAGTTAAGCCTATCTAGTGAAAGCCCATCATAGGCTAGCTGGGTGATCTTGCAACTTGTATCATGTCGGAGTTTGATTTTCCCCATAGGGTTTCATTGATCGTGTATTCTTGAGTGTCGCTCTGGCTGAGAAGGTCCCAGCCATGGGAAAGTTGACAGTTAAGCCTATCTAGTGACAGCCCATCATAGGCTAGCTGGGTGATCTTGCAACTTGTATCATGCCGGAGTTGGATTTTCCCCATAGAGTTTCATTGATCGTTTACTCGGCAACTTCTATCAAGCAGGAGTTTAATTTTCCCCATAGCGCTTCATTGATCGTGTACTCTTGAGTGTAGCTCGGGCTGAGAACGACGCAGCCATGGGAAAGTTGACAGTTAAGCCTATCTAGTGACAGCCCATCATAGGCTAGCTGGGTGATCTTGCAACTTGTATCATGTCGGAGTTTGATTTTCCCCATAGGGTTTCATTGATCGTGTATTCTTGAGTGTAGCTCTGGCTGAGAAGGTCGCAGCCATGGGAAAGTTGACAGTTAAGCCTATCTAGTGACAGCCCATCATAGGCTAGCTGGGTGATCTTGCAACTTGTATCATGTCGGAGTTTGATTTTCCCCATAGGGTTTCATTGATCGTGTATTCTTGAGTGTAGCTCTGGCTGAGAAGGTCCCAGCCATGGGAAAGTTGACAGTTAAGCCTATCTAGTGACAGCCCATCATAGGCTAGCTGGGTGATCTTGCAACTTGTATCATGCCGGAGTTGGATTTTCCCCATAGAGTTTCATTGATCGTTTACTCGGCAACTTCTATCAAGCAGGAGTTTAATTTTCCCCATAGCGCTTCATTAATCGTGTACTCTTGAGTGTAGCTCGGGCTGAGAACGACGCAGCCATGGGAAAGTTGACAGTTAAGCCTATCTAGTGACAGCCCATCATAGGCTAGCTGGGTGATCTTGCAACTTGTATCATGTCGGAGTTTGATTTTCCCCATAGGGTTTCATTGATCGTGTATTCTTGAGTGTAGCTCTGGCTGAGAAGGTCGCAGCCATGGGAAAGTTGACAGTTAAGCCTATCTAGTGACAGCCCATCATAGGCTAGCTGGGTGATCTTGCAACTTGTATCATGTCGGAGTTTGATTTTCCCCATAGGGTTTCATTGATCGTGTATTCTTGAGTGTAGCTCTGGCTGAGAAGGTCGCAGCCATGGGAAAGTTGACAGTTAAGCCTATCTAGTGACAGCCCATCATAGGCTAGCTGGGTGATCTTGCAACTTGTATCATGCCGGAGTTGGATTTTCCCCATAGAGTTTCATTGATCGTTTACTCGGCAACTTCTATCAAGCAGGAGTTTAATTTTCCCCATAGCGCTTCATTGATCGTGTACTCTTGAGTGTAGCTCGGGCTGAGAACGACGCAGCCATGGGAAAGTTGACAGTTAAGCCTATCTAGTGACAGCCCATCATAGGCTAGCTGGGTGATCTTGCACCTTGTATCATGTCGGAGTTTGATTTTCCCCATAGGGTTTCATTGATCGTGTATTCTTGAGTGTAGCTCTGGCTGAGAAGGTCGCAGCCATGGGAAAGTTGACAGTTAAGCCTATCTAGTGACAGCCCATCATAGGCTAGCTGGGTGATCTTGCAACTTGTATCATGCCGGAGTTGGATTTTCCCCATAGGGTTTCATTGATCGTTTACTCGGCAACTTCTATCAAGCAGGAGTTTAATTTTCCCCGTAGCGCTTCATTGATCGTGTACTCTTGAGTGTAGCTCGGGCTGAGAACGACGCAGCCATGGGAAAGTTGAAAGTTAAGCCTATCTAGTGACAGCCCATCATAGGCTAGCTGGGTGATCTTGCAACTTGTATCATGTCGGAGTTTGATTTTCCCCATAGGGTTTCATTGATCGTGTATTCTTGAGTGTAGCTCTGGCTGAGAAGGTCGCAGCCATGGGAAAGTTGACAGTTAAGCCTATCTAGTGACAGCCCATCATAGGCTAGCTGGGTGATCTTGCAACTTGTATCATGCCGGAGTTGGATTTTCCCCATAGGGTTTCATTGATCGTTTACTCGGCAACTTCTATCAAGCAGGAGTTTAATTTTCCCCGTAGCGCTTCATTGATCGTGTACTCTTGAGTGTAGCTCGGGCTGAGAACGACGCAGCCATGGGAAAGTTGAAAGTTAAGCCTATCTAGTGACAGCCCATCATAGGCTAGCTGGGTGATCTTGCAACTTGTATCATGTCGGAGTTTGATTTTCCCCATAGGGTTTCATTGATCGTGTATTCTTGAGTGTAGCTCTGGCTGAGAAGGTCCCAGCCATGGGAAAGTTGACAGTTAAGCCTATCTAGTGACAGCCCATCATAGGCTAGCTGGGTGATCTTGCAACTTGTATCATGCCGGAGTTGGATTTTCCCCATAGAGTTTCATTGATCGTTTACTCGGCAACTTCTATCAAGCAGGAGTTTAATTTTCCCCATAGCGCTTCATTGATCGTGTACTCTTGAGTGTAGCTCGGGCTGAGAACGACGCAGCCATGGGAAAGTTGACAGTTAAGCCTATCTAGTGACAGCCCATCATAGGCTAGCTGGGTGATCTTGCAACTTGTATCATGTCGGAGTTTGATTTTCCCCATAGGGTTTCATTGATCGTGTATTCTTGAGTGTAGCTCTGGCTGAGAAGGTCGCAGCCATGGGAAAGTTGACAGTTAAGCCTATCTAGTGACAGCCCATCATAGGCTAGCTGGGTGATCTTGCAACTTGTATCATGTCGGAGTTTGATTTTCCCCATAGGGTTTCATTGATCGTGTATTCTTGAGTGTAGCTCTGGCTGAGAAGGTCCCAGCCATGGGAAAGTTGACAGTTAAGCCTATCTAGTGACAGCCCATCATAGGCTAGCTGGGTGATCTTGCAACTTGTATCATGCCGGAGTTGGATTTTCCCCATAGAGTTTCATTGATCGTTTACTCGGCAACTTCTATCAAGCAGGAGTTTAATTTTCCCCATAGCGCTTCATTGATCGTGTACTCTTGAGTGTAGCTCGGGCTGAGAACGACGCAGCCATGGGAAAGTTGACAGTTAAGCCTATCTAGTGACAGCCCATCATAGGCTAGCTGGGTGATCTTGCAACTTGTATCATGTCGGAGTTTGATTTTCCCCATAGGGTTTCATTGATCGTGTATTCTTGAGTGTAGCTCTGGCTGAGAAGGTCGCAGCCATGGGAAAGTTGACAGTTAAGCCTATCTAGTGACAGCCCATCATAGGCTAGCTGGGTGATCTTGCAACTTGTATCATGTCGGAGTTTGATTTTCCCCATAGGGTTTCATTGATCGTGTATTCTTGAGTGTAGCTCTGGCTGAGAAGGTCGCAGCCATGGGAAAGTTGACAGTTAAGCCTATCTAGTGACAGCCCATCATAGGCTAGCTGGGTGATCTTGCAACTTGTATCATGTCGGAGTTTGATTTTCCCCATAGGGTTTCATTGATCGTGTATTCTTGAGTGTAGCTCTGGCTGAGAAGGTCGCAGCCATGGGAAAGTTGACAGTTAAGCCTATCTAGTGACAGCCCATCATAGGCTAGCTGGGTGATCTTGCAACTTGTATCATGTCGGAGATTGATTTTCCCCATAGGGTTTCATTGATCGTGTATTCTTGAGTGTAGCTCTGGCTGAGAAGGTCGCAGCCATGGGAAAGTTGACAGTTAAGCCTATCTAGTGACAGCCCATCATAGGCTAGCTGGGTGATCTTGCAACTTGTATCATGCCGGAGTTGGATTTTCCCCATAGGGTTTCATTGATCGTTTACTCGGCAACTTCTATCAAGCAGGAGTTTAATTTTCCCCATAGCGCTTCATTGATCGTGTACTCTTGAGTGTAGCTCGGGCTGAGAACGACGCAGCCATGGGAAAGTTGACAGTTAAGCCTATCTAGTGACAGCCCATCATAGGCTAGCTGGGTGATCTTGCAACTTGTATCATGTCGGAGTTTGATTTTCCCCATAGGGTTTCATTGATCGTGTATTCTTGAGTGTAGCTCTGGCTGAGAAGGTCGCAGCCATGGGAAAGTTGACAGTTAAGCCTATCTAGTGACAGCCCATCATAGGCTAGCTGGGTGATCTTGCAACTTGTATCATGTCGGAGTTTGATTTTCCCCATAGGGTTTCATTGATCGTGTATTCTTGAGTGTAGCTCTGGCTGAGAAGGTCGCAGCCATGGGAAAGTTGACAGTTAAGCCTATCTAGTGACAGCCCATCATAGGCTAGCTGGGTGATCTTGCAACTTGTATCATGCCGGAGTTGGATTTTCCCCATAGAGTTTCATTGATCGTTTACTCGGCAACTTCTATCAAGCAGGAGTTTAATTTTCCCCATAGCGCTTCATTGATCGTGTACTCTTGAGTGTAGCTCGGGCTGAGAACGACGCAGCCATGGGAAAGTTGACAGTTAAGCCTATCTAGTGACAGCCCATCATAGGCTAGCTGGGTGATCTTGCAACTTGTATCATGTCGGAGTTTGATTTTCCCCATAGGGTTTCATTGATCGTGTATTCTTGAGTGTAGCTCTGGCTGAGAAGGTCGCAGCCATGGGAAAGTTGACAGTTAAGCCTATCTAGTGACAGCCCATCATAGGCTAGCTGGGTGATCTTGCAACTTGTATCATGCCGGAGTTGGATTTTCCCCATAGGGTTTCATTGATCGTTTACTCGGCAACTTCTATCAAGCAGGAGTTTAATTTTCCCCGCAGCGCTTCATTGATCGTGTACTCTTGAGTGTAGCTCGGGCTGAGAACGACGCAGCCATGGGAAAGTTGAAAGTTAAGCCTATCTAGTGACAGCCCATCATAGGCTAGCTGGGTGATCTTGCAACTTGTATCATGTCGGAGTTTGATTTTCCCCATAGGGTTTCATTGATCGTGTATTCTTGAGTGTAGCTCTGGCTGAGAAGGAGGCAGCCATGGGAAAGTTGACAGTTAAGCCTATCTAGTGACAGCCCATCATAGGCTAGCTGGGTGATCTTGCAACTTGTATCATGTCGGAGTTTGATTTTCCCCATAGGGTTTCATTGATCGTGTATTCTTGAGTGTAGCTCTGGCTGAGAAGGTCCCAGCCATGGGAAAGTTGACAGTTAAGCCTATCTAGTGACATCCCATCATAGGCTAGCTGGGTGATCTTGCAACTTGTATCATGCCGGAGTTGGATTTTCCCCATAGAGTTTCATTGATCGTTTACTCGGCAACTTCTATCAAGCAGGAGTTTAATTTTCCCCATAGCGCTTCATTGATCGTGTACTCTTGAGTGTAGCTCGGGCTGAGAACGACGCAGCCATGGGAAAGTTGACAGTTAAGCCTATCTAGTGACAGCCCATCATAGGCTAGCTGGGTGATCTTGCAACTTGTATCATGTCGGAGTTTGATTTTCCCCATAGGGTTTCATTGATCGTGTATTCTTGAGTGTAGCTCTGGCTGAGAAGGTCGCAGCCATGGGAAAGTTGACAGTTAAGCCTATCTAGTGACAGCCCATCATAGGCTAGCTGGGTGATCTTGCAACTTGTATCATGTCGGAGTTTGATTTTCCCCATAGGGTTTCATTGATCGTGTATTCTTGAGTGTAGCTCTGGCTGAGAAGGTCGCAGCCATGGGAAAGTTGACAGTTAAGCCTATCTAGTGACAGCCCATCATAGGCTAGCTGGGTGATCTTGCAACTTGTATCATGCCGGAGTTGGATTTTCCCCATAGAGTTTCATTGATCGTTTACTCGGCAACTTCTATCAAGCAGGAGTTTAATTTTCCCCATAGCGCTTCATTGATCGTGTACTCTTGAGTGTAGCTCGGGCTGAGAACGACGCAGCCATGGGAAAGTTGACAGTTAAGCCTATCTAGTGACAGCCCATCATAGGCTAGCTGGGTGATCTTGCAACTTGTATCATGTCGGAGTTTGATTTTCCCCATAGGGTTTCATTGATCGTGTATTCTTGAGTGTAGCTCTGGCTGAGAAGGTCCCAGCCATGGGAAAGTTGACAGTTAAGCCTATCTAGTGACAGCCCATCATAGGCTAGCTGGGTGATCTTGCAACTTGTATCATGCCGGAGTTGGATTTTCCCCATAGAGTTTCATTGATCGTTTACTCGGCAACTTCTATCAAGCAGGAGTTTAATTTTCCCCATAGCGCTTCATTGATCGTGTACTCTTGAGTGTAGCTCGGGCTGAGAACGACGCAGCCATGGGAAAGTTGACAGTTAAGCCTATCTAGTGACAGCCCATCATAGGCTAGCTGGGTGATCTTGCAACTTGTATCATGTCGGAGTTTGATTTTCCCCATAGGGTTTCATTGATCGTGTATTCTTGAGTGTAGCTCTGGCTGAGAAGGTCGCAGCCATGGGAAAGTTGACAGTTAAGCCTATCTAGTGACAGCCCATCATAGGCTAGCTGGGTGATCTTTCAACTTGTATCATGTCGGAGTTTGATTTTCCCCATAGGGTTTCATTGATCGTGTATTCTTGAGTGTAGCTCTGGCTGAGAAGGTCGCAGCCATGGGAAAGTTGACAGTTAAGCCTATCTAGTGACAGCCCATCATAGGCTAGCTGGGTGATCTTGCAACTTGTATCATGTCGGAGTTTGATTTTCCCCATAGGGTTTCATTGATCGTGTATTCTTGAGTGTAGCTCTGGCTGAGAAGGTCGCAGCCATGGGAAAGTTGACAGTTAAGCCTATCTAGTGACAGCCCATCATAGGCTAGCTGGGTGATCTTGCAACTTGTATCATGTCGGAGTTTGATTTTCCCCATAGGGTTTCATTGATCGTGTATTCTTGAGTGTAGCTCTGGCTGAGAAGGTCGCAGCCATGGGAAAGTTGACAGTTAAGCCTATCTAGTGACAGCCCATCATAGGCTAGCTGGGTGATCTTGCAACTTGTATCATGCCGGAGTTGGATTTTCCCCATAGGGTTTCATTGATCGTTTACTCGGCAACTTCTATCAAGCAGGAGTTTAATTTTCCCCATAGCGCTTCATTGATCGTGTACTCTTGAGTGTAGCTCGGGCTGAGAACGACGCAGCCATGGGAAAGTTGACAGTTAAGCCTATCTAGTGACAGCCCATCATAGGCTAGCTGGGTGATCTTGCAACTTGTATCATGTCGGAGTTTGATTTTCCCCATAGGGTTTCATTGATCGTGTATTCTTGAGTGTAGCTCTGGCTGAGAAGGTCGCAGCCATGGGAAAGTTGACAGTTAAGCCTATCTAGTGACAGCCCATCATAGGCTAGCTGGGTGATCTTGCAACTTGTATCATGTCGGAGTTTGATTTTCCCCATAGGGTTTCATTGATCGTGTATTCTTGAGTGTAGCTCTGGCTGAGAAGGTCGCAGCCATGGGAAAGTTGACAGTTAAGCCTATCTAGTGACAGCCCATCATAGGCTAGCTGGGTGATCTTGCAACTTGTATCATGCCGGAGTTGGATTTTCCCCATAGAGTTTCATTGATCGTTTACTCGGCAACTTCTATCAAGCAGGAGTTTAATTTTCCCCATAGCGCTTCATTGATCGTGTACTCTTGAGTGTAGCTCGGGCTGAGAACGACGCAGCCATGGGAAAGTTGACAGTTAAGCCTATCTAGTGACAGCCCATCATAGGCTAGCTGGGTGATCTTGCAACTTGTATCATGTCGGAGTTTGATTTTCCCCATAGGGTTTCATTGATCGTGTATTCTTGAGTGTAGCTCTGGCTGAGAAGGTCGCAGCCATGGGAAGGTTGACAGTTAAGCCTATCTAGTGACAGCCCATCATAGGCTAGCTGGGTGATCTTGCAACTTATATCATGCCGGAGTTGGATTTTCCCCATAGGGTTTCATTGATCGTTTACTCGGCAACTTCTATCAAGCAGGAGTTTAATTTTCCCCGTAGCGCTTCATTGATCGTGTACTCTTGAGTGTAGCTCGGGCTGAGAACGACGCAGCCATGGGAAAGTTGAAAGTTAAGCCTATCTAGTGACAGCCCATCATAGGCTAGCTGGGTGATCTTGCAACTTGTATCATGTCGGAGTTTGATTTTCCCCATAGGGTTTCATTGATCGTGTATTCTTGAGTGTACCTCTGGCTGAGAAGGTCGCAGCCATGGGAAAGTTGAAAGTTAAGCCTATCTAGTGACAGCCCATCATAGGCTAGCTGGGTGATCTTGCAACTTGTATCATGCCGGAGTTGGATTTTCCCCATAGAGTTTCATTGATCGTTTACTCGGCAACTTCTATCAAGCAGGAGTTTAATTTTCCCCATAGCGCTTCATTGATCGTGTACTCTTGAGTGTAGCTCGGGCTGAGAACGACGCAGCCATGGGAAAGTTGACAGTTAAGCAAATCTAGTGACAGCCCATCATAGGCTAGCTGGGTGATCTTGCAACTTGTATCATGTCGGAGTTTGATTTTCCCCATAGGGTTTCATTGATCGTGTATTCTTGAGTGTAGCTCTGGCTGAGAAGGTCCCAGCCATGGGAAAGTTGACAGTTAAGCCTATCTAGTGACAGCCCATCATAGGCTAGCTGGGTGATCTTGCAACTTGTATCATGTCGGAGTTTGATTTTCCCCATAGGGCTTCATTGATCGTGTACTCTTGAGTGTAGCTCGGGCTGAGAACGACGCAGCCATGGGAAAGTTGACAGTTGAGCAAATCTAGTGACAGCCCATCATAGGCTAGCTGGGTGATCTTGCAACTTGTATCATGTCGGAGTTTGATTTTCCCCATAGGGTTTCATTGATCGTGTATTCTTGAGTGTAGCTCTGGCTGAGAAGGTCCCAGCCATGGGAATGTTGACAGTTAAGCCTATCTAGTGACAGCCCATCATAGGCTAGCTGGGTGATCTTGCAACTTGTATCATGCCGGAGTTGGATTTTCCCCATAGAGTTTCATTGATCGTTTACTCGGCAACTTCTATCAAGCAGGAGTTTAATTTTCCCCATAGCGCTTCATTGATCGTGTACTCTTGAGTGTAGCTCGGGCTGAGAACGACGCAGCCATGGGAAAGTTGACAGTTAAGCCTATCTAGTGACAGCCCATCATAGGCTAGCTGGGTGATCTTGCAACTTGTATCATGTCGGAGTTTGATTTTCCCCATAGGGTTTCATTGATCGTGTATTCTTGAGTGTAGCTCTGGCTGAGAAGGTCGCAGCCATAAGAAAGTTGACAGTTAAGCCTATCTAGTGACAGCCCATCATAGGCTAGCTGGGTGATCTTGCAACTTGTATCATGTCGGAGTTTGATTTTCCCCATAGGGTTTCATTGATCGTGTATTCTTGAGTGTAGCTCTGGCTGAGAAGGTCGCAGCCATGGGAAAGTTGACAGTTAAGCCTATCTAGTGACAGCCCATCATAGGCTAGCTGGGTGATCTTGCAACTTGTATCATGTCGGAGTTTGATTTTCCCCATAGGGTTTTATTGATCGTGTATTCTTGAGTGTAGCTCTGGCTGAGAAGGTCGCAGCCATGGGATAGTTGACAGTTAAGCCTATCTAGTGACAGCCCATCATAGGCTAGCTGGGTGATCTTGCAACTTGTATCATGCCGGAGTTGGATTTTCCCCATAGGGTTTCATTGATCGTTTACTCGGCAACTTCTATCAAGCAGGAGTTTAATTTTCCCCGTAGCGCTTCATTGATCGTGTACTCTTGAGTGTAGCTCGGGCTGAGAACGACGCAGCCATGGGAAAGTTGACAGTTAAGCCTATCTAGTGACAGCCCATCATAGGCTAGCTGGGTGATCTTGCAACTTGTATCATGTCGGAGTTTGATTTTCCCCATAGGGTTTCATTGATCGTGTATTCTTGAGTGTAGCTCTGGCTGAGAAGGTCGCAGCCATGGGAAAGTTGACAGTTAAGCCTATCTAGTGACAGCCCATCATAGGCTAGCTGGGTGATCTTGCAACTTGTATCATGTCGGAGTTTGATTTTCCCCATAGGGTTTCATTGATCGTGTATTCTTGAGTGTCGCTCTGGCTGAGAAGGTCCCAGCCATGGGAAAGTTGACAGTTAAGCCTATCTAGTGACAGCCCATCATAGGCTAGCTGGGTGATCTTGCAACTTGTATCATGCCGGAGTTGGATTTTCCCCATAGAGTTTCATTGATCGTTTTCTCGGCAACTTCTATCAAGCAGGAGTTTAATTTTCCCCATAGCGCTTCATTGATCGTGAACTCTTGAGTGTAGCTCGGGCTGAGAACGACGCAGCCATGGGAAAGTTGACAGTTAAGCCTATCTAGTGACAGCCCATCATAGGCTAGCTGGGTGATCTTGCAACTTGTATCATGTCGGAGTTTGATTTTCCCCATAGGGTTTCATTGATCGTGTATTCTTGAGTGTAGCTCTGGCTGAGAAGGTCGCAGCCATGGGAAAGTTGACAGTTAAGCCTATCTAGTGACAGCCCATCATAGGCTAGCTGGGTGATCTTGCAACTTGTATCATGTCGGAGTTTGATTTTCCCCATAGGGTTTCATTGATCGTGTATTCTTGAGTGTAGCTCTGGCTGAGAAGGTCCCAGCCATTGGAAAGTTGACAGTTAAGCCTATCTAGTGACAGCCCATCATAGGCTAGCTGGGTGATCTTGCAACTTGTATCATGCCGGAGTTGGATATTCCCCATAGAGTTTCATTGATCGTTTACTCGGCAACTTCTATCAAGCAGGAGTTTAATTTTCCCCATAGCGCTTCATTGATCGTGTACTCTTGAGTGTAGCTCGGGCTGAGAACGACGCAGCCATGGGAAAGTTGACAGTTAAGCCTATCTAGTGACAGCCAATCATAGGCTAGCTGGGTGATCTTGCAACTTGTATCATGTCGGAGTTTGATTTTCCCCAGAGGGTTTCATTGATCGTGTATTCTTGAGTGTAGCTCTGGCTGAGAAGGTCGCAGCCATAGGAAAGTTGACAGTTAAGCCTATCTAGTGACAGCCCATCATAGGCTAGCTGGGTGATCTTGCAACTTGTATCATGTCGGAGTTTGATTTTCCCCATAGGGTTTCATTGATCGTGTACTCTTGAGTGTAGCTCGGGCTGAGAACGACGCAGCCATGGGAAAGTTGACAGTTAAGCCTATCTAGTGACAGCCCATCATAGGCTAGCTGGGTGATCTTGCAACTTGTATCATGTCGGAGTTTGATTTTCCCCATAGGGTTTCATTGATCGTGTATTCTTGAGTGTAGCTCTGGCTGAGAAGGTCGCAGCCATAAGAAAGTTGACAGTTAAGCCTATCTAGTGACAGCCCATCATAGGCTAGCTGGGTGATCTTGCAACTTGTATCATGTCGGAGTTTGATTTTCCCCATAGGGTTTCATTGATCGTGTATTCTTGAGTGTAGCTCTGGCTGAGAAGGTCGCAGCCATGGGAAAGTTGACAGTTAAGCCTATCTAGTGACAGCCTATCATAGGCTAGCTGGGTGATCTTGCAACTTGTATCATGTCGGAGTTTGATTTTCCCCATAGGGTTTTATTGATCGTGTATTCTTGAGTGTAGCTCTGGCTGAGAAGGTCGCAGCCATGGGATAGTTGACAGTTAAGCCTATCTAGTGACAGCCCATCATAGGCTAGCTGGGTGATCTTGCAACTTGTATCATGCCGGAGTTGGATTTTCCCCATAGGGTTTCATTGATCGTTTACTCGGCAACTTCTATCAAGCAGGAGTTTAATTTTCCCCGTAGCGCTTCATTGATCGTGTACTCTTGAGTGTAGCTCGGGCTGAGAACGACGCAGCCATGGGAAAGTTGACAGTTAAGCCTATCTAGTGACAGCCCATCATAGGCTAGCTGGGTGATCTTGCAACTTGTATCATGTCGGAGTTTGATTTTCCCCATAGGGTTTCATTGATCGTGTATTCTTGAGTGTAGCTCTGGCTGAGAAGGTCGCAGCCATGGGAAAGTTGACAGTTAAGCCTATCTAGTGACAGCCCATCATAGGCTAGCTGGGTGATCTTGCAACTTGTATCATGTCGGAGTTTGATTTTCCCCATAGAGTTTCATTGATCGTGTATTCTTGAGTGTCGCTCTGGCTGAGAAGGTCCCAGCCATGGGAAAGTTGACAGTTAAGCCTATCTAGTGACAGCCCATCATAGGCTAGCTGGGTGATCTTGCAACTTGTATCATGCCGGAGTTGGATTTTCCCCATAGAGTTTCATTGATCGTTTTCTCGGCAACTTCTATCAAGCAGGAGTTTAATTTTCCCCATAGCGCTTCATTGATCGTGTACTCTTGAGTGTAGCTCGGGCTGAGAACGACGCAGCCATGGGAAAGTTGACAGTTAAGCCTATCTAGTGACAGCCCATCATAGGCTAGCTGGGTGATCTTGCAACTTGTATCATGTCGGAGTTTGATTTTCCCCATAGGGTTTCATTGATCGTGTATTCTTGAGTGTAGCTCTGGCTGAGAAGGTCGCAGCCATGGGAAAGTTGACAGTTAAGCCTATCTAGTGACAGCCCATCATAGGCTAGCTGGGTGGTCTTGCAACTTGTATCATGTCGGAGTTTGATTTTCCCCATAGGGTTTCATTGATCGTGTATTCTTGAGTGTAGCTCTGGCTGAGAAGGTCGCAGCCATGGGAAAGTTGACAGTTAAGCCTATCTAGTGACAGCCCATCATAGGCTAGCTGGGTGATCTTGCAACTTGTATCATGCCGGAGTTGGATTTTCCCCATAGAGTTTCATTGATCGTTTACTCGGCAACTTCTATCAAGCAGGAGTTTAATTTTCCCCATAGCGCTTCATTGATCGTGTACTCTTGAGTGTAGCTCGGGCTGAGAACGACGCAGCCATGGGAAAGTTGACAGTTAAGCCTATCTAGTGACAGCCCATCATAGGCTAGCTGGGTGATCTTGCAACTTGTATCATGTCGGAGTTTGATTTTCCCCATAGGGTTTCATTGATCGTGTATTCTTGAGTGTAGCTCTGGCTGAGAAGGTCCCAGCCATGGGAAAGTTGACAGTTAAGCCTATCTAGTGACAGCCCATCATAGGCTAGCTGGGTGATCTTGCAACTTGTATCATGCCGGAGTTGGATTTTCCCCATAGAGTTTCATTGATCGTTTACTCGGCAACTTCTATCAAGCAGGAGTTTAATTTTCCCCATAGCGCTTCATTGATCGTGTACTCTTGAGTGTAGCTCGGGCTGAGAACGACGCAGCCATGGGAAAGTTGACAGTTAAGCCTATCTAGTGACAGCCCATCATAGGCTAGCTGGGTGATCTTGCAACTTGTATCATGTCGGAGTTTGATTTTCCCCATAGGGTTTCATTGATCGTGTATTCTTGAGTGTAGCTCTGGCTGAGAAGGTCGCAGCCATGGGAAAGTTGACAGTTAAGCCTATCTAGTGACAGCCCATCATAGGCTAGCTGGGTGATCTTGCAACTTGTATCATGTCGGAGTTTGATTTTCCCCATAGGGTTTCATTGATCGTGTATTCTTGAGTGTAGCTCTGGCTGAGAAGGTCGCAGCCATGGGAAAGTTGACAGTTAAGCCTATCTAGTGACAGCCCATCATAGGCTAGCTGGGTGATCTTGCAACTTGTATCATGCCGGAGCTGGATTTTCCCCATAGAGTTTCATTGATCGTTTACTCGGCAACTTCTATCAAGCAGGAGTTTAATTTTCCCAATAGCGCTTCATTGATCGTGTACTCTTGAGTGTAGCTCGGGCTGAGAACGACGCAGCCATGGGAAAGTTGACAGTTAAGCCTATCTAGTGACAGCCCATCATAGGCTAGCTGGGTGATCTTGCAACTTGTATCATGTCGGAGTTTGATTTTCCCCATAGGGTTTCATTGATCGTGTATTCTTGAGTGTAGCTCTGGCTGAGAAGGTCCCAGCCATGGGAAAGTTGACAGTTAAGCCTATCTAGTGACAGCCCATCATAGGCTAGCTGGGTGATCTTGCAACTTGTATCATGCCGGAGTTGGATTTTCCCCATAGAGTTTCATTGATCGTTTACTCGGCAACTTCTATCAAGCAGGAGTTTAATTTTCCCCATAGCGCTTCATTGATCGTGTACTCTTGAGTGTAGCTCGGGCTGAGAACGACGCAGCCATGGGAAAGTTGACAGTTAAGCCTATCTAGTGACAGCCCATCATAGGCTAGCTGGGTGATCTTGCAACTTGTATCATGTCGGAGTTTGATTTTCCCCATAGGGTTTCATTGATCGTGTATTCTTGAGTGTAGCTCTGGCTGAGAAGGTCGCAGCCATGGGAAAGTTGACAGTTAAGCCTATCTAGTGACAGCCCATCATAGGCTAGCTGGGTGATCTTGCAACTTGTATCATGTCGGAGTTTGATTTTCCCCATAGGGTTTCATTGATCGTGTATTCTTGAGTGTAGCTCTGGCTGAGAAGGTCGCAGCCATGGGAAAGTTGACAGTTAAGCCTATCTAGTGACAACCCATCATAGGCTAGCTGGGTGATCTTGCAACTTGTATCATGCCGGAGTTGGATTTTCCCCATAGAGTTTCATTGATCGTTTACTCGGCAACTTCTATCAAGCAGGAGTTTAATTTTCCCCATAGCGCTTCATTGATCGTGTACTCTTGAGTGTAGCTCGGGCTGAGAACGACGCAGCCATGGGAAAGTTGACAGTTAAGCCTATCTAGTGACAGCCCATCATAGGCTAGCTGGGTGATCTTGCAACTTGTATCATGTCGGAGTTTGATTTTCCCCATAGGGTTTCATTGACCGTGAATTCTTGAGTGTAGCTCTGGCTGAGAAGGTCGCAGCCATGGGAAAGTTGACAGTTAAGCCTATCTAGTGACAGCCCATCATAGGCTAGCTGGGTGATCTTGCAACTTGTATCATGCCGGAGTTGGATTTTCCCCATAGGGTTTCATTGATCGTTTACTCGGCAACTTCTATCAAGCAGGAGTTTAATTTTCCCCGTAGCGCTTCATTGATCGTGTACTCTTGAGTGTAGCTCGGGCTGAGAACGACGCAGCCATGGGAGAGTTGACAGTTAAGCCTATCTAGTGACAGCCCATCATAGGCTAGCTGGGTGATCTTGCAACTGGTATCATGTCGGAGTTTGATTTTCCCCATAGGGTTTCATTGATCGTGTATTCTTGAGTGTAGCTCTGGCTGAGAAGGTCGCAGCCATGGGAAAGTTGACAGTTAAGCCTATCTAGTGACAGCCCATCATAGGATAGCTGGGTGATCTTGCAACTTGTATCATGCCGGAGTTGGATTTTCCCCATAGGGTTTCATTGATCGTTTACTCGGCAACTTCTATCAAGCAGGAGTTTAATTTTCCCCGTAGCGCTTCATTGATCGTGTACTCTTGAGTGTAGCTCGGGCTGAGAACGACGCAGCCATGGGAAAGTTGAAAGTTAAGCCTATCTAGTGACAGCCCATCATAGGCTAGCTGGGTGATCTTGCAACTTGTATCATGTCGGAGTTTGATTTTCCCCATAGGGTTTCATTGATCGTGTACTCTTGAGTGTAGCTCGGGCTGAGAACGACGCAGCCATGGGTAAAGTTGACAGTTAAGCCTATCTAGTGACAGCCCATCATAGGCTAGCTGGGTGATCTTGCAACTTGTATCATGTCGGAGTTTGATTTTCCCCATAGGGTTTCATTGATCGTGTATTTTTGAGTGTAGCTCTGGCTGAGAAGGTCGCAGCCATGGGAAAGTTGACAGTTAAGCCTATCTAGTGACAGCCCATCATAGGCTAGCTGGGTGATCTTGCAACTTGTATCATGTCGGAGTTTGATTTTCCCCATAGGGTTTCATTGATCGTGTATTCTTGAGTGTAGCTCTGGCTGAGAAGGTCCCAGCCATGGGAAAGTTGACAGTTAAGCCTATCTAGTGACAGCCCATCATAGGCTAGCTGGGTGATCTTGCAACTTGTATCATGCCGGAGTTGGATTTTCCCCATAGAGTTTCATTGATCGTTTACTCGGCAACTTCTATCAAGCAGGAGTTTAATTTTCCCCATAGCGCTTCATTGATCGTGTACTCTTGAGTGTAGCTCGGGCTGAGAACGACGCAGCCATGGGAAAGTTGACAGTTAAGCCTATCTAGTGACAGCCCATCATAGGCTAGCTGGGTGATCTTGCAACTTGTATCATGTCGGAGTTTGATTTTCCCCATAGGGTTTCATTGATCGTGTATTCTTGAGTGTAGCTCTGGCTGAGAAGGTCGCAGCCATGGGAAAGTTGACAGTTAAGCCTATCTAGTGACAGCCCATCATGGGCTAGCTGGGTGATCTTGCAACTTGTATCATGTCGGAGTTTGATTTTCCCCATAGGGTTTCATTGATCGTGTATTCTTGAGTGTAGCTCTGGCTGAGAAGGTCGCAGCCATGGGAAAGTTGACAGTTAAGCCTATCTAGTGACAGCCCATCATAGGCTAGCTGGGTGATCTTGCAACTTGTATCATGTCGGAGTTTGATTTTCCCCATAGGGTTTTATTGATCGTGTATTCTTGAGTGTAGCTCTGGCTGAGAAGGTCGCAGCCATGGGAAAGTTGACAGTTAAGCCTATCTAGTGACAGCCCATCATAGGCTAGCTGGGTGATCTTGCAACTTGTATCATGTCGGAGTTTGATTTTCCCCATAGGGTTTTATTGATCGTGTATTCTTGAGTGTAGCTCTGGCTGAGAAGGTCGCAGCCATGGGAAAGTTGACAGTTAAGCCTATCTAGTGACAGCCCATCATAGGCTAGCTGGGTGATCTTGCAACTTGTATCATGTCGGAGTTTGATTTTCCCCATAGGGTTTCATTGATCGTGTATTCTTGAGTGTAGCTCTGGCTGAGAAGGTCGCAGCCATGGGAAATTTGACAGTTAAGCCTATCTAGTGACAGCCCATCATAGGCTAGCTGGGTGATCTTGCAACTTGTATCATGCCGGAGTTGGATTTTCCCCATAGAGTTTCATTGATCGTTTACTCGGCAACTTCTATCAAGCAGGAGTTTAATTTTCCCCATAGCGCTTCATTGATCGTGTACTCTTGAGTGTAGCTCGGGCTGAGAACGACGCAGCCATGGGAAAGTTGACAGTTAAGCCTATCTAGTGACAGCCCATCATAGGCTAGCTGGGTGATCTTGCAACTTGTATCATGTCGGAGTTTGATTTTCCCCATAGGGTTTCATTGATCGTGTAATCTTAAGTGTAGCTCTGTCTGAGAAGGTCGCAGCCATGGGAAAGTTGACAGTTAAGCCTATCTAGTGACAGCCCATCATAGGCTAGCTGGGTGATCTTGCAACTTGTATCATGTCGGAGTTTGATTTTCCCCATAGGGTTTCATTGATCGTGTATTCTTGAGTGTAGCTCTGGCTGAGAAGGTCGCAGCCATGGGAAAGTTGACAGTTAAGCCTATCTAGTGACAGCCCATCATAGGCTAGCTGGGTGATCTTGCAACTTGTATCATGTCGGAGTTTGATTTTCCCCATAGGGTTTCATTGATCGTGTATTCTTGAGTGTAGCTCTGGCTGAGAAGGTCGCAGCCATGGGAAAGTTGACAGTTAAGCCTATCTAGTGACAGCCCATCATAGGCTAGCTGGGTGATCTTGCAACTTGTATCATGCCGGAGTTGGATTTTCCCCATAGAGTTTCATTGATCGTTTACTCGGCAACTTCTATCAAGCAGGAGTTTAATTTTCCCCATAGCGCTTCATTGATCGTGTACTCTTGAGTGTAGCTCGGGCTGAGAACGACGCAGCCATGGGAAAGTTGACAGTTAAGCCTATCTAGTGACAGCCCATCATAGGCTAGCTGGGTGATCTTGCAACTTGTATCATGTCGGAGTTTGATTTTCCCCATAGGGTTTCATTGATCGTGTATTCTTGAGTGTAGCTCTGGCTGAGAAGGTCCCAGCCATGGGAAAGTTGACAGTTAAGCCTATCTAGTGACAGCCCATCATAGGCTAGCTGGGTGATCTTGCAACTTGTATCATGCCGGAGTTGGATTTTCCCCATAGAGTTTCACTGATCGTTTACTCGGCAACTTCTATCAAGCAGGAGTTTAATTTTCCCCATAGCGCTTCATTGATCGTGTACTCTTGAGTGTAGCTCGGGCTGAGAACGACGCAGCCATGGGAAAGTTGACAGTTAAGCCTATCTAGTGACAGCCCATCATAGGCTAGCTGGGTGATCTTGCAACTTGTATCATGTCGGAGTTTGATTTTCCCCATAGGGTTTCATTGATCGTGTATTCTTGAGTGTAGCTCTGGCTGAGAAGGTCGCAGCCATGGGAAAGTTGACAGTTAAGCCTATCTAGTGACAGCCCATCATAGGCTAGCTGGGTGATCTTGCAACTTGTATCATGTCGGAGTTTGATTTTCCCCATAGGGTTTCATTGATCGTGTATTCTTGAGTGTAGCTCTGGCTGAGAAGGTCGCAGCCATGGGAAAGTTGACAGTTAAGCCTATCTAGTGACAGCCCATCATAGGCTAGCTGGGTGATCTTGCAACTTGTATCATGCCGGAGCTGGATTTTCCCCATAGAGTTTCATTGATCGTTTACTCGGCAACTTCTATCAAGCAGGAGTTTAATTTTCCCAATAGCGCTTCATTGATCGTGTACTCTTGAGTGTAGCTCGGGCTGAGAACGACGCAGCCATGGGAAAGTTGACAGTTAAGCCTATCTAGTGACAGCCCATCATAGGCTAGCTGGGTGATCTTGCAACTTGTATCATGTCGGAGTTTGATTTTCCCCATAGGGTTTCATTGATCGTGTATTCTTGAGTGTAGCTCTGGCTGAGAAGGTCCCAGCCATGGGAAAGTTGACAGTTAAGCCTATCTAGTGACAGCCCATCATAGGCTAGCTGGGTGATCTTGCAACTTGTATCATGCCGGAGTTGGATTTTCCCCATAGAGTTTCATTGATCGTTTACTCGGCAACTTCTATCAAGCAGGAGTTTAATTTTCCCCATAGCGCTTCATTGATCGTGTACTCTTGAGTGTAGCTCGGGCTGAGAACGACGCAGCCATGGGAAAGTTGACAGTTAAGCCTATCTAGTGACAGCCCATCATAGGCTAGCTGGGTGATCTTGCAACTTGTATCATGTCGGAGTTTGATTTTCCCCATAGGGTTTCATTGATCGTGTATTCTTGAGTGTAGCTCTGGCTGAGAAGGTCGCAGCCATGGGAAAGTTGACAGTTAAGCCTATCTAGTGACAGCCCATCATAGGCTAGCTGGGTGATCTTGCAACTTGTATCATGTCGGAGTTTGATTTTCCCCATAGGGTTTCATTGATCGTGTATTCTTGAGTGTAGTTCTGGCTGAGAAGGTCGCAGCCATGGGAAAGTTGACAGTTAAGCCTATCTAGTGACAACCCATCATAGGCTAGCTGGGTGATCTTGCAACTTGTATCATGCCGGAGTTGGATTTTCCCCATAGAGTTTCATTGATCGTTTACTCGGCAACTTCTATCAAGCAGGAGTTTAATTTTCCCCATAGCGCTTCATTGATCGTGTACTCTTGAGTGTAGCTCGGGCTGAGAACGACGCAGCCATGGGAAAGTTGACAGTTAAGCCTATCTAGTGACAGCCCATCATAGGCTAGCTGGGTGATCTTGCAACTTGTATCATGTCGGAGTTTGATTTTCCCCATAGGGTTTCATTGACCGTGAATTCTTGAGTGTAGCTCTGGCTGAGAAGGTCGCAGCCATGGGAAAGTTGACAGTTAAGCCTATCTAGTGACAGCCCATCATAGGCTAGCTGGGTGATCTTGCAACTTGTATCATGCCGGAGTTGGATTTTCCCCATAGGGTTTCATTGATCGTTTACTCGGCAACTTCTATCAAGCAGGAGTTTAATTTTCCCCGTAGCGCTTCATTGATCGTGTACTCTTGAGTGTAGCTCGGGCTGAGAACGACGCAGCCATGGGAAAGTTGACAGTTAAGCCTATCTAGTGACAGCCCATCATAGGCTAGCTGGGTGATCTTGCAACTGGTATCATGTCGGAGTTTGATTTTCCCCATAGGGTTTCATTGATCGTGTATTCTTGAGTGTAGCTCTGGCTGAGAAGGTCGCAGCCATGGGAAAGTTGACAGTTAAGCCTATCTAGTGACAGCCCATCATAGGATAGTTGGGTGATCTTGCAACTTGTATCATGCCGGAGTTGGATTTTCCCCATAGGGTTTCATTGATCGTTTACTCGGCAACTTCTATCAAGCAGGAGTTTAATTTTCCCCGTAGCGCTTCATTGATCGTGTACTCTTGAGTGTAGCTCGGGCTGAGAACGACGCAGCCATGGGAAAGTTGAAAGTTAAGCCTATCTAGTGACAGCCCATCATAGGCTAGCTGGGTGATCTTGCAACTTGTATCATGTCGGAGTTTGATTTTCCCCATAGGGTTTCATTGATCGTGTACTCTTGAGTGTAGCTCGGGCTGAGAACGACGCAGCCATGGGTAAAGTTGACAGTTAAGCCTATCTAGTGACAGCCCATCATAGGCTAGCTGGGTGATCTTGCAACTTGTATCATGTCGGAGTTTGATTTTCCCCATAGGGTTTCATTGATCGTGTATTTTTGAGTGTAGCTCTGGCTGAGAAGGTCGCAGCCATGGGAAAGTTGACAGTTAAGCCTATCTAGTGACAGCCCATCATAGGCTAGCTGGGTGATCTTGCAACTTGTATCATGTCGGAGTTTGATTTTCCCCATAGGGTTTCATTGATCGTGTATTCTTGAGTGTAGCTCTGGCTGAGAAGGTCCCAGCCATGGGAAAGTTGACAGTTAAGCCTATCTAGTGACAGCCCATCATAGGCTAGCTGGGTGATCTTGCAACTTGTATCATGCCGGAGTTGGATTTTCCCCATAGAGTTTCATTGATCGTTTACTCGGCAACTTCTATCAAGCAGGAGTTTAATTTTCCCCATAGCGCTTCATTGATCGTGTACTCTTGAGTGTAGCTCGGGCTGAGAACGACGCAGCCATGGGAAAGTTGACAGTTAAGCCTATCTAGTGACAGCCCATCATAGGCTAGCTGGGTGATCTTGCAACTTGTATCATGTCGGAGTTTGATTTTCCCCATAGGGTTTCATTGATCGTGTATTCTTGAGTGTAGCTCTGGCTGAGAAGGTCGCAGCCATGGGAAAGTTGACAGTTAAGCCTATCTAGTGACAGCCCATCATGGGCTAGCTGGGTGATCTTGCAACTTGTATCATGTCGGAGTTTGATTTTCCCCATAGGGTTTCATTGATCGTGTATTCTTGAGTGTAGCTCTGGCTGAGAAGGTCGCAGCCATGGGAAAGTTGACAGTTAAGCCTATCTAGTGACAGCCCATCATAGGCTAGCTGGGTGATCTTGCAACTTGTATCATGTCGGAGTTTGATTTTCCCCATAGGGTTTTATTGATCGTGTATTCTTGAGTGTAGCTCTGGCTGAGAAGGTCGCAGCCATGGGAAAGTTGACAGTTAAGCCTATCTAGTGACAGCCCATCATAGGCTAGCTGGGTGATCTTGCAACTTGTATCATGTCGGAGTTTGATTTTCCCCATAGGGTTTTATTGATCGTGTATTCTTGAGTGTAGCTCTGGCTGAGAAGGTCGCAGCCATGGGAAAGTTGACAGTTAAGCCTATCTAGTGACAGCCCATCATAGGCTAGCTGGGTGATCTTGCAACTTGTATCATGTCGGAGTTTGATTTTCCCCATAGGGTTTCATTGATCGTGTATTCTTGAGTGTAGCTCTGGCTGAGAAGGTCGGAGCCATGGGAAATTTGACAGTTAAGCCTATCTAGTGACAGCCCATCATAGGCTAGCTGGGTGATCTTGCAACTTGTATCATGCCGGAGTTGGATTTTCCCCATAGAGTTTCATTGATCGTTTACTCGGCAACTTCTATCAAGCAGGAGTTTAATTTTCCCAATAGCGCTTCATTGATCGTGTACTCTTGAGTGTAGCTCGGGCTGAGAACGACGCAGCCATGGGAAAGTTGACAGTTAAGCCTATCTAGTGACAGCCCATCATAGGCTAGCTGGGTGATCTTGCAACTTGTATCATGTCGGAGTTTGATTTTCCCCATAGGGTTTCATTGATCGTGTATTCTTGAGTGTAGCTCTGGCTGAGAAGGTCCCAGCCATGGGAAAGTTGACAGTTAAGCCTATCTAGTGACAGCCCATCATAGGCTAGCTGGGTGATCTTGCAACTTGTATCATGCCGGAGTTGGATTTTCCCCATAGAGTTTCATTGATCGTTTACTCGGCAACTTCTATCAATCAGGAGTTTAATTTTCCCCATAGCGCTTCATTGATCGTGTACTCTTGAGTGTAGCTCGGGCTGAGAACGACGCAGCCATGGGAAAGTTGACAGTTAAGCCTATCTAGTGACAGCCCATCATAGGCTAGCTGGGTGATCTTGCAACTTGTATCATGTCGGAGTTTGATTTTCCCCATAGGGTTTCATTGATCGTGTATTCTTGAGTGTAGCTCTGGCTGAGAAGGTCGCAGCCATGGGAAAGTTGACAGTTAAGCCTATCTAGTGACAGCCCATCATAGGCTAGCTGGGTGATCTTGCAACTTGTATCATGTCGGAGTTTGATTTTCCCCATAGGGTTTCATTGATCGTGTATTCTTGAGTGTAGCTCTGGCTGAGAAGGTCGCAGCCATGGGAAAGTTGACAGTTAAGCCTATCTAGTGACAACCCATCATAGGCTAGCTGGGTGATCTTGCAACTTGTATCATGCCGGAGTTGGATTTTCCCCATAGAGTTTCATTGATCGTTTACTCGGCAACTTCTATCAAGCAGGAGTTTAATTTTCCCCATAGCGCTTCATTGATCGTGTACTCTTGAGTGTAGCTCGGGCTGAGAACGACGCAGCCATGGGAAAGTTGACAGTTAAGCCTATCTAGTGACAGCCCATCATAGGCTAGCTGGGTGATCTTGCAACTTGTATCATGTCGGAGTTTGATTTTCCCCATAGGGTTTCATTGACCGTGAATTCTTGAGTGTAGCTCTGGCTGAGAAGGTCGCAGCCATGGGAAAGTTGACAGTTAAGCCTATCTAGTGACAGCCCATCATAGGCTAGCTGGGTGATCTTGCAACTTGTATCATGCCGGAGTTGGATTTTCCCCATAGGGTTTCATTGATCGTTTACTCGGCAACTTCTATCAAGCAGGAGTTTAATTTTCCCCGTAGCGCTTCATTGATCGTGTACTCTTGAGTGTAGCTCGGGCTGAGAACGACGCAGCCATGGGAAAGTTGACAGTTAAGCCTATCTAGTGACAGCCCATCATAGGCTAGCTGGGTGATCTTGCAACTGGTATCATGTCGGAGTTTGATTTTCCCCATAGGGTTTCATTGATCGTGTATTCTTGAGTGTAGCTCTGGCTGAGAAGGTCGCAGCCATGGGAAAGTTGACAGTTAAGCCTATCTAGTGACAGCCCATCATAGGATAGCTGGGTGATCTTGCAACTTGTATCATGCCGGAGTTGGATTTTCCCCATAGGGTTTCATTGATCGTTTACTCGGCAACTTCTATCAAGCAGGAGTTTAATTTTCCCCGTAGCGCTTCATTGATCGTGTACTCTTGAGTGTAGCTCGGGCTGAGAACGACGCAGCCATGGGAAAGTTGAAAGTTAAGCCTATCTAGTGACAGCCCATCATAGGCTAGCTGGGTGATCTTGCAACTTGTATCATGTCGGAGTTTGATTTTCCCCATAGGGTTTCATTGATCGTGTACTCTTGAGTGTAGCTCGGGCTGAGAACGACGCAGTCATGGGTAAAGTTGACAGTTAAGCCTATCTAGTGACAGCCCATCATAGGCTAGCTGGGTGATCTTGCAACTTGTATCATGTCGGAGTTTGATTTTCCCCATAGGGTTTCATTGATCGTGTATTTTTGAGTGTAGCTCTGGCTGAGAAGGTCGCAGCCATGGGAAAGTTGACAGTTAAGCCTATCTAGTGACAGCCCATCATAGGCTAGCTGGGTGATCTTGCAACTTGTATCATGTCGGAGTTTGATTTTCCCCATAGGGTTTCATTGATCGTGTATTCTTGAGTGTAGCTCTGGCTGAGAAGGTCCCAGCCATGGGAAAGTTGACAGTTAAGCCTATCTAGTGACAGCCCATCATAGGCTAGCTGGGTGATCTTGCAACTTGTATCATGCCGGAGTTGGATTTTCCCCATAGAGTTTCATTGATCGTTTACTCGGCAACTTCTATCAAGCAGGAGTTTAATTTTCCCCATAGCGCTTCATTGATCGTGTACTCTTGAGTGTAGCTCGGGCTGAGAACGACGCAGCCATGGGAAAGTTGACAGTTAAGCCTATCTAGTGACAGCCCATCATAGGCTAGCTGGGTGATCTTGCAACTTGTATCATGTCGGAGTTTGATTTTCCCCATAGGGTTTCATTGATCGTGTATTCTTGAGTGTAGCTCTGGCTGAGAAGGTCGCAGCCATGGGAAAGTTGACAGTTAAGCCTATCTAGTGACAGCCCATCATGGGCTAGCTGGGTGATCTTGCAACTTGTATCATGTCGGAGTTTGATTTTCCCCATAGGGTTTCATTGATCGTGTATTCTTGAGTGTAGCTCTGGCTGAGAAGGTCGCAGCCATGGGAAAGTTGACAGTTAAGCCTATCTAGTGACAGCCCATCATAGGCTAGCTGGGTGATCTTGCAACTTGTATCATGTCGGAGTTTGATTTTCCCCATAGGGTTTTATTGATCGTGTATTCTTGAGTGTAGCTCTGGCTGAGAAGGTCGCAGCCATGGGAAAGTTGACAGTTAAGCCTATCTAGTGACAGCCCATCATAGGCTAGCTGGGTGATCTTGCAACTTGTATCATGTCGGAGTTTGATTTTCCCCATAGGGTTTTATTGATCGTGTATTCTTGAGTGTAGCTCTGGCTGAGAAGGTCGCAGCCATGGGAAAGTTGACAGTTAAGCCTATCTAGTGACAGCCCATCATAGGCTAGCTGGGTGATCTTGCAACTTGTATCATGTCGGAGTTTGATTTTCCCCATAGGGTTTCATTGATCGTGTATTCTTGAGTGTAGCTCTGGCTGAGAAGGTCGGAGCCATGGGAAATTTGACAGTTAAGCCTATCTAGTGACAGCCCATCATAGGCTAGCTGGGTGATCTTGCAACTTGTATCATGCCGGAGTTGGATTTTCCCCATAGAGTTTCATTGATCGTTTACTCGGCAACTTCTATCAAGCAGGAGTTTAATTTTCCCAATAGCGCTTCATTGATCGTGTACTCTTGAGTGTAGCTCGGGCTGAGAACGACGCAGCCATGGGAAAGTTGACAGTTAAGCCTATCTAGTGACAGCCCATCATAGGCTAGCTGGGTGATCTTGCAACTTGTATCATGTCGGAGTTTGATTTTCCCCATAGGGTTTCATTGATCGTGTATTCTTGAGTGTAGCTCTGGCTGAGAAGGTCCCAGCCATGGGAAAGTTGACAGTTAAGCCTATCTAGTGACAGCCCATCATAGGCTAGCTGGGTGATCTTGCAACTTGTATCATGCCGGAGTTGGATTTTCCCCATAGAGTTTCATTGATCGTTTACTCGGCAACTTCTATCAATCAGGAGTTTAATTTTCCCCATAGCGCTTCATTGATCGTGTACTCTTGAGTGTAGCTCGGGCTGAGAACGACGCAGCCATGGGAAAGTTGACAGTTAAGCCTATCTAGTGACAGCCCATCATAGGCTAGCTGGGTGATCTTGCAACTTGTATCATGTCGGAGTTTGATTTTCCCCATAGGGTTTCATTGATCGTGTATTCTTGAGTGTAGCTCTGGCTGAGAAGGTCGCAGCCATGGGAAAGTTGACAGTTAAGCCTATCTAGTGACAGCCCATCATAGGCTAGCTGGGTGATCTTGCAACTTGTATCATGTCGGAGTTTGATTTTCCCCATAGGGTTTCATTGATCGTGTATTCTTGAGTGTAGCTCTGGCTGAGAAGGTCGCAGCCATGGGAAAGTTGACAGTTAAGCCTATCTAGTGACAACCCATCATAGGCTAGCTGGGTGATCTTGCAACTTGTATCATGCCGGAGTTGGATTTTCCCCATAGAGTTTCATTGATCGTTTACTCGGCAACTTCTATCAAGCAGGAGTTTAATTTTCCCCATAGCGCTTCATTGATCGTGTACTCTTGAGTGTAGCTCGGGCTGAGAACGACGCAGCCATGGGAAAGTTGACAGTTAAGCCTATCTAGTGACAGCCCATCATAGGCTAGCTGGGTGATCTTGCAACTTGTATCATGTCGGAGTTTGATTTTCCCCATAGGGTTTCATTGACCGTGAATTCTTGAGTGTAGCTCTGGCTGAGAAGGTCGCAGCCATGGGAAAGTTGACAGTTAAGCCTATCTAGTGACAGCCCATCATAGGCTAGCTGGGTGATCTTGCAACTTGTATCATGCCGGAGTTGGATTTTCCCCATAGGGTTTCATTGATCGTTTACTCGGCAACTTCTATCAAGCAGGAGTTTAATTTTCCCCGTAGCGCTTCATTGATCGTGTACTCTTGAGTGTAGCTCGGGCTGAGAACGACGCAGCCATGGGAAAGTTGACAGTTAAGCCTATCTAGTGACAGCCCATCATAGGCTAGCTGGGTGATCTTGCAACTGGTATCATGTCGGAGTTTGATTTTCCCCATAGGGTTTCATTGATCGTGTATTCTTGAGTGTAGCTCTGGCTGAGAAGGTCGCAGCCATGGGAAAGTTGACAGTTAAGCCTATCTAGTGACAGCCCATCATAGGATAGCTGGGTGATCTTGCAACTTGTATCATGCCGGAGTTGGATTTTCCCCATAGGGTTTCATTGATCGTTTACTCGGCAACTTCTATCAAGCAGGAGTTTAATTTTCCCCGTAGCGCTTCATTGATCGTGTACTCTTGAGTGTAGCTCGGGCTGAGAACGACGCAGCCATGGGAAAGTTGAAAGTTAAGCCTATCTAGTGACAGCCCATCATAGGCTAGCTGGGTGATCTTGCAACTTGTATCATGTCGGAGTTTGATTTTCCCCATAGGGTTTCATTGATCGTGTACTCTTGAGTGTAGCTCGGGCTGAGAACGACGCAGTCATGGGTAAAGTTGACAGTTAAGCCTATCTAGTGACAGCCCATCATAGGCTAGCTGGGTGATCTTGCAACTTGTATCATGTCGGAGTTTGATTTTCCCCATAGGGTTTCATTGATCGTGTATTTTTGAGTGTAGCTCTGGCTGAGAAGGTCGCAGCCATGGGAAAGTTGACAGTTAAGCCTATCTAGTGACAGCCCATCATAGGCTAGCTGGGTGATCTTGCAACTTGTATCATGTCGGAGTTTGATTTTCCCCATAGGGTTTCATTGATCGTGTATTCTTGAGTGTAGCTCTGGCTGAGAAGGTCCCAGCCATGGGAAAGTTGACAGTTAAGCCTATCTAGTGACAGCCCATCATAGGCTAGCTGGGTGATCTTGCAACTTGTATCATGCCGGAGTTGGATTTTCCCCATAGAGTTTCATTGATCGTTTACTCGGCAACTTCTATCAAGCAGGAGTTTAATTTTCCCCATAGCGCTTCATTGATCGTGTACTCTTGAGTGTAGCTCGGGCTGAGAACGACGCAGCCATGGGAAAGTTGACAGTTAAGCCTATCTAGTGACAGCCCATCATAGGCTAGCTGGGTGATCTTGCAACTTGTATCATGTCGGAGTTTGATTTTCCCCATAGGGTTTCATTGATCGTGTATTCTTGAGTGTAGCTCTGGCTGAGAAGGTCGCAGCCATGGGAAAGTTGACAGTTAAGCCTATCTAGTGACAGCCCATCATGGGCTAGCTGGGTGATCTTGCAACTTGTATCATGTCGGAGTTTGATTTTCCCCATAGGGTTTCATTGATCGTGTATTCTTGAGTGTAGCTCTGGCTGAGAAGGTCGCAGCCATGGGAAAGTTGACAGTTAAGCCTATCTAGTGACAGCCCATCATAGGCTAGCTGGGTGATCTTGCAACTTGTATCATGTCGGAGTTTGATTTTCCCCATAGGGTTTTATTGATCGTGTATTCTTGAGTGTAGCTCTGGCTGAGAAGGTCGCAGCCATGGGAAAGTTGACAGTTAAGCCTATCTAGTGACAGCCCATCATAGGCTAGCTGGGTGATCTTGCAACTTGTATCATGTCGGAGTTTGATTTTCCCCATAGGGTTTTATTGATCGTGTATTCTTGAGTGTAGCTCTGGCTGAGAAGGTCGCAGCCATGGGAAAGTTGACAGTTAAGCCTATCTAGTGACAGCCCATCATAGGCTAGCTGGGTGATCTTGCAACTTGTATCATGTCGGAGTTTGATTTTCCCCATAGGGTTTCATTGATCGTGTATTCTTGAGTGTAGCTCTGGCTGAGAAGGTCGCAGCCATGGGAAATTTGACAGTTAAGCCTATCTAGTGACAGCCCATCATAGGCTAGCTGGGTGATCTTGCAACTTGTATCATGCCGGAGTTGGATTTTCCCCATAGAGTTTCATTGATCGTTTACTCGGCAACTTCTATCAAGCAGGAGTTTAATTTTCCCCATAGCGCTTCATTGATCGTGTACTCTTGAGTGTAGCTCGGGCTGAGAACGACGCAGCCATGGGAAAGTTGACAGTTAAGCCTATCTAGTGACAGCCCATCATAGGCTAGCTGGGTGATCTTGCAACTTGTATCATGTCGGAGTTTGATTTTCCCCATAGGGTTTCATTGATCGTGTAATCTTAAGTGTAGCTCTGTCTGAGAAGGTCGCAGCCATGGGAAAGTTGACAGTTAAGCCTATCTAGTGACAGCCCATCATAGGCTAGCTGGGTGATCTTGCAACTTGTATCATGTCGGAGTTTGATTTTCCCCATAGGGTTTCATTGATCGTGTATTCTTGAGTGTAGCTCTGGCTGAGAAGGTCGCAGCCATGGGAAAGTTGACAGTTAAGCCTATCTAGTGACAGCCCATCATAGGCTAGCTGGGTGATCTTGCAACTTGTATCATGCCGGAGTTGGATTTTCCCCATAGAGTTTCATTGATCGTTTACTCGGCAACTTCTATCAAGCAGGAGTTTAATTTTCCCCATAGCGCTTCATTGATCGTGTACTCTTGAGTGTAGCTCGGGCTGAGAACGACGCAGCCATGGGAAAGTTGACAGTTAAGCCTATCTAGTGACAGCCCATCATAGGCTAGCTGGGTGATCTTGCAACTTGTATCATGTCGGAGTTTGATTTTCCCCATAGGGTTTCATTGATCGTGTATTCTTGAGTGTAGCTCTGGCTGAGAAGGTCGCAGCCATGGGAAAGTTGACAGTTAAGCCTATCTAGTGACAGCCCATCATAGGCTAGCTGGGTGATCTTGCAACTTGTATCATGCCGGAGTTGGATTTTCCCCATAGGGTTTCATTGATCGTTTACTCGGCAACTTCTATCAAGCAGGAGTTTAATTTTCCAAGTAGCGCTTCATTGATCGTGTACTCTTGAGTGTAGCTCGGACTGAGAACGACGCAGCCATGGGAAAGTTGAAAGTTAAGCCTATCTAGTGACAGCCCATCATAGGCTAGCTGGGTGATCTTGCAACTTGTATCATGTCGGAGTTTGATTTTCCCCATAGGGTTTCATTGATCGTGTATTCTTGAGTGTAGCTCTGGCTGAGAAGGACGCAGCCATGGGAAAGTTGACAGTTAAGCCTATCTAGTGACAGCCCATCATAGGCTAGCTGGGTGATCTTGCAACTTGTATCATGTCGGAGTTCGATTTTCCCCATAGGGTTTCATTGATCGTGTATTCTTGAGTGTCGCTCTGGCTGAGAAGGTCCCAGCCATGGGAAAGTTGACAGTTAAGCCTATCTAGTGACAGCCCATCATAGGCTAGCTGGGTGATCTTGCAACTTGTATCATGCCGGAGTTGGATTTTCCCCATAGAGTTTCATTGATCGTTTACTCGGCAACTTCTATCAAGCAGGAGTTTAATTTTCCCCATAGCGCTTCATTGATCGTGTACTCTTGAGTGTAGCTCGGGCTGAGAACGACGCAGCCATGGGAAAGTTGACAGTTAAGCCTATCTAGTGACAGCCCATCATAGGCTAGCTGGGTGATCTTGCAACTTGTATCATGTCGGAGTTTGATTTTCCCCATAGGGTTTCATTGATCGTGTATTCTTGAGTGTAGCTCTGGCTGAGAAGGTCGCAGCCATGGGAAAGTTGACAGTTAAGCCTATCTAGTGACAGCCCATCATAGGCTAGCTGGGAGATCTTGCAACTTGTATCATGCCGGAGTTGGATTTTCCCCATAGGGTTTCATTGATCGTTTACTCGGCAACTTCTATCAAGCAGGAGTTTAATTTTCCCCGTATCGCTTCATTGATCGTGTACTCTTGAGTGTAGCTCGGGCTGAGAACGACGCAGCCATGGGAAAGTTGAAAGTTAAGCCTATCTAGTGACAGCCCATCATAGGCTAGCTGGGTGATCTTGCAACTTGTATCATGTCGGAGTTTGATTTTCCCCATAGGGTTTCATTGATCGTGTATTCTTGAGTGTAGCTCTGGCTGAGAAGGTCGCAGCCATGGGAAAGTTGACAGTTAAGCCTATCTAGTGACAGCCCATCATAGGCTAGCTGGGTGATCTTGCAACTTGTATCATGCCGGAGTTTGATTTTCCCCATAGGGTTTTATTGATCGTGTATTCTTGAGTGTAGCTCTGGCTGAGAAGGTCGCAGCCATGGGATAGTTGACAGTTAAGCCTATCTAGTGACAGCCCATCATAGGCTAGCTGGGTGATCTTGCAACTTGTATCATGCCGGAGTTGGATTTTCCCCATAGGGTTTCATTGATCGTTTACTCGGCAACTTCTATCAAGCAGGAGTTTAATTTTCCCCGTAGCGCTTCATTGATCGTGTACTCTTGAGTGTAGCTCGGGCTGAGAACGACGCAGCCATGGGAAAGTTGACAGTTAAGCCTATCTAGTGACAGCCCATCATAGGCTAGCTGGGTGATCTTGCAACTTGTATCATGTCGGAGTTTGATGTTCCCCATAGGGTTTCATTGATCGTGTATTCTTGAGTGTAGCTCTGGCTGAGAAGGTCGCAGCCATGGGAAAGTTGACAGTTAAGCCTATCTAGTGACAGCCCATCATAGGCTAGCTGGGTGATCTTGCAACTTGTATCATGTCGGAGTTTGATTTTCCCCATAGGGTTTCATTGATCGTGTATTCTTGAGTGTCGCTCTGGCTGAGAAGGTCCCAGCCATGGGAAAGTTGACAGTTAAGCCTATCTAGTGACAGCCCATCGTAGGCTAGCTGGGTGATCTTGCAACTTGTATCATG
>NW_027440015.1:5000-20000 GCF_031893055.1 Leptodactylus fuscus
GAAAGCCAGGCCTACCCAGGGCTACCCGAGCCTGGGTAACGCCGGAGGCTAAGTCCCTAGCAGGTGGAAGGCTGCAATCTGCTAAAAATCCACCGGATGGCAACGGAGAGGCGCGCTCCCCGGCTTGTCCACAAGGCGGCGCCAGCATTCAGGTTGCAGGCTGCATTCTGCTAAAAATCCACCGGATGGCAACGGAGAGCCGCTCTCCCCGGCTCGTCCACAAGGCGGCGCCACTTCCAGGAGACCCAGGGGGGCGAGCCTGAGGCGGCAGGCTGGCCCAGGGTTCCAGGAGAGAGGGAGAGATTGTCCCAGGCGGCTGGGAGAGCCAGGCCTACCCAGGGCTACCCGAGCCTGGGTAATGCCGGAGGCTCAGTCCCTAGCAGGTGGCAGGCTGCATTCTGCTAAGTGTCTACCAAGAGGGCACCACTTCCAGGCAACCCAGGGGGCTAAGCCTGAGGCGGCAGGCAGGCCCAGGGTTCCAGGAGAGAGGGAGAGATTGTCCCAGGCGGCTGGGAAAGCCAGGCCTACCCAGGGCTACCCGAGCCTGGGTAACGCCGGAGGCTAAGTCCCTAGCAGGTGGAAGGCTGCAATCTGCTAAAAATCCACCGGATGGCAACGGAGAGGCGCGCTCCCCGGCTTGTCCACAAGGCGGCGCCAGCATTCAGGTTGCAGGCTGCATTCTGCTAAAAATCCACCGGATGGCAACGGAGAGCCGCTCTCCCCGGCTCGTCCACAAGGCGGCGCCACTTCCAGGAGACCCAGGGGGGCGAGCCTGAGGCGGCAGGCTGGCCCAGGGTTCCAGGAGAGAGGGAGAGATTGTCCCAGGCGGCTGGGAGAGCCAGGCCTACCCAGGGCTACCCGAGCCTGGGTAATGCCGGAGGCTCAGTCCCTAGCAGGTGGCAGGCTGCATTCTGCTAAGTGTCTACCAAGAGGGCACCACTTCCAGGCAACCCAGGGGGCTAAGCCTGAGGCGGCAGGCAGGCCCAGGGTTCCAGGAGAGAGGGAGAGATTGTCCCAGGCGGCTGGGAAAGCCAGGCCTACCCAGGGCTACCCGAGCCTGGGTAATGCCGGAGGCTCAGTCCCTAGCAGGTGGCAGGCTGCATTCTGCTAAGTGTCTACCAAGAGGGCACCACTTCCAGGCAACCCAGGGGGCTAAGCCTGAGGCGGCAGGCAGGCCCAGGGTTCCAGGAGAGAGGGAGAGATTGTCCCAGGCGGCTGGGAAAGCCAGGCCTACCCAGGGCTACCCGAGCCTGGGTAACGCCGGAGGCTAAGTCCCTAGCAGGTGGAAGGCTGCAATCTGCTAAAAATCCACCGGATGGCAACGGAGAGGCGCGCTCCCCGGCTTGTCCACAAGGCGGCGCCAGCATTCAGGTTGCAGGCTGCATTCTGCTAAAAATCCACCGGATGGCAACGGAGAGCCGCTCTCCCCGGCTCGTCCACAAGGCGGCGCCACTTCCAGGAGACCCAGGGGGGCGAGCCTGAGGCGGCAGGCTGGCCCAGGGTTCCAGGAGAGAGGGAGAGATTGTCCCAGGCGGCTGGGAGAGCCAGGCCTACCCAGGGCTACCCGAGCCTGGGTAATGCCGGAGGCTCAGTCCCTAGCAGGTGGCAGGCTGCATTCTGCTAAGTGTCTACCAAGAGGGCACCACTTCCAGGCAACCCAGGGGGCTAAGCCTGAGGCGGCAGGCAGGCCCAGGGTTCCAGGAGAGAGGGAGAGATTGTCCCAGGCGGCTGGGAAAGCCAGGCCTACCCAGGGCTACCCGAGCCTGGGTAACGCCGGAGGCTAAGTCCCTAGCAGGTGGAAGGCTGCAATCTGCTAAAAATCCACCGGATGGCAACGGAGAGGCGCGCTCCCCGGCTTGTCCACAAGGCGGCGCCAGCATTCAGGTTGCAGGCTGCATTCTGCTAAAAATCCACCGGATGGCAACGGAGAGCCGCTCTCCCCGGCTCGTCCACAAGGCGGCGCCACTTCCAGGAGACCCAGGGGGGCGAGCCTGAGGCGGCAGGCTGGCCCAGGGTTCCAGGAGAGAGGGAGAGATTGTCCCAGGCGGCTGGGAGAGCCAGGCCTACCCAGGGCTACCCGAGCCTGGGTAATGCCGGAGGCTCAGTCCCTAGCAGGTGGCAGGCTGCATTCTGCTAAGTGTCTACCAAGAGGGCACCACTTCCAGGCAACCCAGGGGGCTAAGCCTGAGGCGGCAGGCAGGCCCAGGGTTCCAGGAGAGAGGGAGAGATTGTCCCAGGCGGCTGGGAAAGCCAGGCCTACCCAGGGCTACCCGAGCCTGGGTAACGCCGGAGGCTAAGTCCCTAGCAGGTGGAAGGCTGCAATCTGCTAAAAATCCACCGGATGGCAACGGAGAGGCGCGCTCCCCGGCTTGTCCACAAGGCGGCGCCAGCATTCAGGTTGCAGGCTGCATTCTGCTAAAAATCCACCGGATGGCAACGGAGAGCCGCTCTCCCCGGCTCGTCCACAAGGCGGCGCCACTTCCAGGAGACCCAGGGGGGCGAGCCTGAGGCGGCAGGCTGGCCCAGGGTTCCAGGAGAGAGGGAGAGATTGTCCCCGGCGGCTGGGAGAGCCAGGCCGACTCAGGGCTCCATAAGCCCGGTAGAAGCTGAAGATTAAGCCCCCAGTCTACCAGCTACCCTCCCTGGAGCTCAGCTTAGGGAGAAGTCTCATTTAGCTGGATAAGTCACATTCGGGCGGACAAGTCACATTTGCCAGCATAAGTCACATTTGGGAGGACAAGTCACATTTCCCAGCATAAGTCACATTTGGGAGGACAAGTCACATTTGCCAGCATAAGTCACATTTGCCAGCATAAGTCACATTTGCCAGCATAAGTCACATTTGCCAGCATAAGTCACATTTGCCAGCATAAGTCACATTTGCCAGCATAAGTCACATTTGCCAGCATAAGTCACATTTGCCAGCATAAGTCACATTTGCCAGCATAAGTCACATTTGGGAGGACAAGTCACATTTCCCAGCATAAGTCACATTTGCCAGCATAAGTCACATTTGCCAGCATAAGTCACATTTGCCAGCATAAGTCACATTTGCCAGCATAAGTCACATTTGCCAGCATAAGTCACATTTGCCAGCATAAGTCACATTTGGGAGGACAAGTCACATTTCCCAGCATAAGTCACATTTGCCAGCATAAGTCACATTTGCCAGCATAAGTCACATTTGCCAGCATAAGTCACATTTGCCAGCATAAGTCACATTTCCAAGCATAAGTCACATTTCCAAGCATAAGTCACAGTTGGACTTAATAGTCGGGCCCAGAGAGATTCCCATGAGTGCTATCTCTGGCAGTGGGCTTAATAGTCGGCCCCGGAGGGTCGGCGGTGGGACTTAATAGTCGGCCCCGGAGGGTCGGCGGTGGGACTTAATAGTCGGCCCCGGAGGGTCGGCGGTGGGACTTAATAGTCGGCCCCGGAGGGTCGGCGGTGGGACTTAATAGTCGGCCCCGGAGGGTCGGCGGTGGGACTTAATAGTCGGCCCCGGAGGGTCGGCGGTGGGACTTAATAGTCGGCCCCGGAGGGTCGGCGGTGGGACTTAATAGTCGGCCCCGGAGGGTCGGCGGTGGGACTTAATAGTCGGCCCCGGAGGGTCGGCGGTGGGACTTAATAGTCGGCCCCGGAGGGTCGGCGGTGGGACTTAATAGTCGGCCCCGGAGGGTCGGCGGTGGGACTTAATAGTCGGCCCCGGAGGGTCGGCGGTGGGACTTAATAGTCGGCCCCGGAGGGTCGGCGGTGGGACTTAATAGTCGGCCCCGGAGGGTCGGCGGTGGGACTTAATAGTCGGCCCCGGAGGGTCGGCGGTGGGACTTAATAGTCGGCCCCGGAGGGTCGGCGGTGGGACTTAATAGTCGGCCCCGGAGGGTCGGCGGTGGGACTTAATAGTCGGCCCCGGAGGGTCGGCGGTGGGACTTAATAGTCGGCCCCGGAGGGTCGGCGGTGGGACTTAATAGTCGGCCCCGGAGGGTCGGCGGTGGGACTTAATAGTCGGCCCCGGAGGGTCGGCGGTGGGACTTAATAGTCGGCCCCGGAGGGTCGGCGGTGGGACTTAATAGTCGGCCCCGGAGGGTCGGCGGTGGGACTTAATAGTCGGCCCCGGAGAGACTTCCAGGGACGGCCGTTTGTCAGGGGGCTTAATGGCGGGGTCCGATCGGCCTCCCGTGGAAGCCTGCCTGGGGGAGCGGTGAGGACTCTTGAGGGCCAGCGGAAGGAAGAGGTGGTGCTGTATTTGACCCCGGCTGCCGGGAGATGGGGAGCTGGAGGGTTGCCCCGAGGCGGGGTCTGCAGGGAGAACCGGGTTCCGGAGCGGGCGGGCCTAGGGGAGGCAAGCCGGGCCGGGGCTCACCCTCCTGGGCAGGGTCCGAGGGGAGCTTCCCCCTGAGAGAACTTCCACTTCCGTAGACACTTTGACAAAAAAAACCCCCCAAAAAAACGGAGCCCCCGAGGAGGCCTTCCTGCGGCGAGCGCCAGGCCGGGCTGGGGCTACCCAAGCCTGGGTACATGCCGGAGGCTGAGTCCCTAACAGGTGGAAGGCTGCATTCTGCTAAGTGTCTACCAGAGGGCGACACTTCCAGGAGACCCAGGGGGCTAAGCCTGAGGCGGCAGGCTGGCCCAGGGTTCCAGGAGAGAGGGAGAGACCGTCCCAGGCGGCTGGGAGAGCCAGGCCTACCCAGGGCTACCCGAGCCGGGGTACATGCCGGAGGCTAAGTCCCTAGCAGGTGGAAGGCTGCATTCTGCTAAGTGTCTACCAGAGGGCGACACTTCCAGGAGACCCAGGGGGCTAAGCCTGAGGCGGCAGGCTGGCCCAGGGTTCCAGGAGGGAGGGAGAGATCGTCCCGGGCGGCTGGGAAAAAAGCCAGGCCGACCCAGGGCTACCCGAGCCTGGGCAAAGCCAGAGGCTAAGTCCCTAGCAGGTGGCAGGCTGCGTTCTGCTAAGTGTCTTCCAGAGGGAGACACTTCCAGGAGACCCAGGGGGCTAAGCCTGAGGGCGGCAGGCCGGCCATGGGTTCCAGGAGGGAGGGAGAGATTGTCCCAGGCGGCTGGGAAAGCCAGGGCTACCCGAGCCTGGGTAACGCCAGAGACTTAGTCCCTAGCAGCTGGCAGGCTGCAATCTGCTAAAAATCCACCGGATGGCAACGGAGAGCCGCAGTCCCCGGCTCGTCCACAAGGCGGCGCCAGCACTCGGGTTGCAGGCTGCATTCTGTTAAAAATCCACCGGATGGCAACGTAGAGCCGCTCTCCCCGGCTCATCCACAAGGCGGCGCCACTTCCAGGCGACCCAGGGGGCTAAGCCTGAGGTGGCAGGCCGGCCCAGGGTTCCAGGAGAGAGGGAGAGATCGTCCCGGGCGGCTGGGAAAAAAGCCAGGCCGACCCAGGGCTACCCAAGCCTGGGTAAAGCCAGAGGCTAAGTCCCTAGCAGGTGGCAGGCTGCGTTCTGCTAAGTGTCTTCCAGAGGGAGACACTTCCAGGAGACCCAGGGGGCTAAGCCTGAGGCGGCAGGCTGGCCCAGGGTTCCAGGAGAGAGGGAGAGACCGTCCCAGGCGGCTGGGAGAGCCAGGCCTACCCAGGGCTACCCGAGCCGGGGTACATGCCGGAGGCTAAGTCCCTAGCAGGTGGAAGGCTGCATTCTGCTAAGTGTCTACCAGAGGGCGACACTTCCAGGAGACCCAGGGGGCTAAGCCTGAGGCGGCAGGCTGGCCCAGGGTTCCAGGAGAGAGGGAGAGACCGTCCCAGGCGGCTGGGAGAGCCAGGCCTACCCAGGGCTACCCGAGCCTGGGTACATGCCGGAGGCTAAGTCCCTAACAGGTGGAAGGCTGCGTTCTGCTAAGTGTCTACCAGAGGGCGACACTTCCAGGAGACCCAGGGGGCTAAGCCTGAGGCGGCAGGCTGGCCATGGGTTCCAGGAGGGAGGGAGAGATGGTCCCAGGCGGCTGGGAAAGCCAGGCCTACCCGAGCCTGGGTAATGCCAGAGGCTAAGTCCCTAGCAGGTGGAAGGCTGCAATCTGCTAAAAATCCACCGGATGGCAACGGAGAGCCGCAGTCCCCGGCTCGTCCACAAGGCGGCGCCAGCACTCGGGTTGCAGGCTGCATTCTGCTAAAAATCCACCGGATGGCAACGGAGAGCCGCTCTCCCCCGCTTGCCCACAAGGCGGCGCCACTTCCAGGCGACCCAGGGGGCTAAGCCTGAGGTGGCAGGCCGGCCCAGGGTTCCAGGAGAGAGGGAGAGATCGTCCCAGGCGGCTGGGACAGCCAGGCCTACCCGAGCCTGGGTAATGCCAGAGGCTAAGTCCCTAGCAGGTGGAAGGCTGCAATCTGCTAAAAATCCACCGGATGGCAACGGAGAGCCGCGGTCCCCGGCTCGTCCACAAGGCGGCGCCAGCACTCGGGTTGCAGGCTGCATTCTGCTAAAAATCCACCGGATGGCAACGGAGAGCCGCTCTCCCCCGCTTGTCCACAAGGCGGCGCCACTTCCAGGCGACCCAGGGGGCTAAGCCTGAGGGCGGCAGGCCGGCCCAGGGTTCCAGGAGAGAGGGAGAGATCGTCCCAGGCGGCTGGGACAGCCAGGCCGACCCGAGCCTGGGTAATGCCAGAGGCTAAGTCCCTAGCAGGTGGAAGGCTGCAATCTGCTAAGTGTCTACCAAGAGGGCACCACTTCCAGGCAACCCAGGGGGCTAAGCCTGAGGCGGCAGGCTGGCCCAGGGTTCCAGGAGAGAGGGAGAGATCGTCCCAGGCGGCTGGGAAAAAAGCCAGGCCGACCCAGGGCTACCCTAGCCTGGGTAAAGCCAGAGGCTAAGTCCCTAGCAGGCGGCAGGCTGCGTTCTGCTAAGTGACTTCCAGAGGGAGACACTTCCAGGAGACCCAGGGGGCTAAGCCTGAGGGCGGCAGGCCGGCCCAGGGTTCCAGGAGAGAGGGAGAGTTCGTCCCAGGCGGCTGGGAAAAAAGCCAGGCCTACCCAGGGCTACCCGAGCCTGGGTACATGCCGGAGGCTAAGTCCCTAGCAGGTGGAAGGCTGCAATCTGCTAAAAATCCACCGGATGGCAACGGAGAGCCGCGGTCCCCGGCTCGTCCACAAGGCGGCGCCAGCACTCGGGTTGCAGGCTGCATTCTGCTAAAAATCCACCGGATGGCAACGGAGAGCCGCTCTCCCCCGCTTGTCCACAAGGCGGCGCCACTTCCAGGCGACCCAGGGGGCTAAGCCTGAGGGCGGCAGGCCGGCCCAGGGTTCCAGGAGAGAGGGAGAGATCGTCCCAGGCGGCTGGGAAAGCCAGGCCTACCCAGGGCTACCCGAGCCTGGGTACATGCCGGAGGCTAAGTCCCTAGCAGGTGGAAGGCTGCATTCTGCTAAGTGTCTACCAGAGGTAGACGCTTCCAGGAAACCCAGGGGGCTAAGCCTGAGGGCGGCAGGCCGGCCATGGGCTCCAGGAGAGAGGGAGAGATTGTCCCAGGCGGCTGGGAAAGCCAGGCCTACCCAGGGCTACCCGAGCCTGGATACATGCCGGAGGCTAAGTCCCTAGCAGGTGGAAGGCTGCATTCTGCTAAAAATCCACCGGATGGCAACGGAGAGCCGCGGTCCCCGGCTCGTCCACAAGGCGGCGCCAGCACTCGGGTTGCAGGCTGCATTCTGCTAAAAATCCACCGGATGGCAACGGAGAGCCGCTCTCCCCGGCTCGTCCACAAGGCGGCGCCACTTCCAGGCGACCCAGGGGGCTAAGCCTGAGGGCGGCAGGCCGGCCCAGGGTTCCAGGAGAGAGGGAGAGATCGTCCCGGGCGGCTGGGAAAAAAGCCAGGCCGACCCAGGGCTACCCTAGCCTGGGTAAAGCCAGAGGCTAAGTCCCTAGCAAGGCGGTAGGCTGCGTTCTGCTAAGTGACTTCCAGAGGGAGACACTTCCAGGAGACCCAGGGGGCTAAGCCTGAGGGCGGCAGGCCGGCCCGGGGTTCCAGGAGAGAGGGAGAGATCGTCCCAGGCGGCTGGGAAAAAAGCCAGGCCGACCCAGGGCCACCCCAGCCTGGGTAAAGCCAGAGGATAAGTCCCTAGCAGGTGGAAAGCTGCAATTTGCTATGGAAAGCTGCAATTTGCTATGGAAAGCTGCAATTTGCTAAAAATCCACCGGATGGCAACGTAGAGCCGCTCTCCCCGGCTCGTCCACAAGGCGGCGCCACTTCCGGGCGACCCAGGGGGCTAAGCCTGAGGGCGGCAGGCCGGCCCAGGGTTCCAGGAGAGAGGGAGAGATCGTCCCGGGCGGCTGGGAAAAAGCCAGGCCGACCCAGGGCTGCCGTTGCCTGGGTAATGCCGGAGGCCGAGTCCCTAGCAGGTGGCAGGCTGCTAGCGTCTACCAGAGGGCGAGATCCCGCCTCCCCGAGCGGCCGGGGAGAGAGGATTTGCAGGAGCTGACAGGCGCGCACGCAGAAGGGAAATCCCCCTTGGCGGCCGGGGGGAGAGACGATTTGCAGGAGCTGACAGGCGCGCACGCGCGCGCGCAGAAGGGAAAGTCCCCGGGCGGCCGCGGGGAGAGAGGAGAGATGATTGGCAGGAGCTGACAGGCGCGCACGCGCAGAAGGGAAGTCACCCTCGGCGGGCGGCGGGAGAGACGATTTGCAGGAGCTGACAGGCGCGCACGCGCAGAAGGGAGAGTCGTCCCCCCCGGGCCGGGGAGAGAGATGATTGGCAGCCGGCGGAGGTAGCTGCCAGGCGGACCAGAAGGAGAACTGCGGCCGCTCCGAGCAGAAGGGAAATCCCCCGGGCCTCCGGGGAGACGAGCGGCCTCTGGCAGGCGCGGCGAGCCGGCGCCGGCGCCGCCATCCCGGGCGAGGCGACGGGCGCCTCCCGCCCGGCGCATATGGCACTTCCGTCGACACTTAGTCAAATTTTCAACTTTCAAAATTCCTCCGGCGGCCGTGTTTCACTCCGGGGAGCGGCGCCCTCACGCCGGCGGCGGCGCGCCTCGGCCGGCACGAAGGGGTACCACCTCGAGTCGGTGTCGGGGGTCCCGCCGTGGAACCGGGCGTCGGACGGCCCCGGAGGAGGCCTCGGAGCCGAAAAGGCACTACCGGAATGAGGTTGAATTTGACGGCCGGATCCGGGCCGGAGTTCCACAAAGTCGGACACTTTGAGTGGTTGGTCTTCATGTAATGGGACAGGTGACACTCTCTCTGTGACCTACTTTTGAACACCCCCGTCAAGAACCGTGTCCGAGACAGCGTGTGCTGTCAATTAGCTTACCAAAAGTCAGAGTACCAGGGCATCGGACACCCGACTCTGACAAAGTCCCAGTGAACTCTGCTGACAGGCCGCCGACGGCGGATCCCTGCGGGGGGGAGGCAGAGCGAGGGCACCGCCCCCCCGGGTTGCGAGACAAGCCTCTTTAGGTCGCGTGGCAAGCCTCGGTTTTCAGGCGGGCGCTTCCCGCCGAGCCAATCGGCACTTTTAGACACTTTTGGGGAAAAAAAAAAGAAAAAGTCAAACTTTGAAAAATAAATAACCAACGAAACACGGACCAATGAGAACCGCTTCCGGCTGGTCGCGGAAGGGAGAGATGATTGGCAGGAGCTGCCCTGCGCGCTAGAATGAGAACTGCGGCCGCTCCGAGCAGAAGGGAAATCCCCCGGGCGGGCCAGGGGAGACGAGCGGCCGCTGGCAGGTACGGCGAGAGGGCGCCGGTGCCGCCATCCCGGGCGAGGCGACGGGCGCCCCCCGCTGAGCCGATCGGCTCTCGGACACTTTGGGGAAAAAAATAAAAAATAAAAAAGGCAAACTTTGAAATAAAACCCCACGAAACACGGACCTCGGTGAGATCCCCCGGGCGGCCGGGGAGAGATGATTGGCAGGAGCTGCCAGGCGCGCAGAAGGGAAGTCCCCCTGTGCGGCCGGGGAGAGATGATTGGCAGCAGGCGGAGGCAGCCGCCAGGCGGACCAGAAGGAGAACTGCGGCCGCTCCGAGCAGAAGGGAAATCCCCCGGCGCGGGCCAGGGGAGACGAGCGGCCGCTGGCAGGTACGGCGAGAGGGCGCCGGTGCCGCCATCCCGGGGGAGGCGACGGGCGCCTCCCGCCGAGCCGATCGGCACTTTTAGACACTTTGGGGGAAAAAGACCGACATTTTAATAAACCCCATACAACACGGACCAGTGAGAACTGCAGCCGGCCGGCCGGCCGGCCGGCCGGCGCAGAAGGGAGGTCCCCCGGGAGGGCCGGGGGAGAGATGATTGGCAGGCGGAGGTAGCTGCCAGGCGCGCGCAGAAGGGAAGTTCCCCCGGGCGGCCGGGGGGAGAGAGAGAGAGAGATGATTGGCAGCCGGCGGAGGTAGCTGCCAGGCGGACCAGAACGAGAACTGCGGCCGCTCGGAGCGGAAGGGGAAGTCTGAGGCGGCAGGCCGGCCCAGGGTTCATGGAGAGAGGGAGAGATTGTCCCAGGCGGCTGGGAAAAAAGCCAGGCCGACCCAGGGCCACCCCAGCCTGGGTAAAGCCAGAGGATAAGTCCCTAGCAGGCGGCAGGCTGCGTTCTGCTAAGTGTCTACCGAGAGGGCACCACTTCCAGGCAACCCAGGGGGCTAAGCCTGAGGCGGCAGGCTGGCCCAGGGTTCCAGGAGAAGAGGGAGAGATCGTCCCAGGCGGCTGGGAAAGCCAGGCCTACCCAGGGCTACCCGAGCCTGGGCACATGCCGGAGGCTAAGTCCCTAGCAGGTGGAAGGCTGCAATCTGCTAAAAATCCACCGGATGGCAACGGAGAGCCGCAGTCCCCGGCTCGTCCACAAGGCGGCGCCAGCACTCGGGTTGCAGGCTGCATTCTGCTAAAAATCCACCGGATGGCAACGGAGAGCCGCTCTCCCCGGCTCGTCCACAAGGCGGCGCCACTTCCAGGCGACCCAGGGGGCTAAGCCTGAGGCGGCAGGCCGGCCCAGGGTTCCAGGAGAGAGAGGGAGAGATCGTCCCAGGCGGCTGGGAAAGCCAGGCCGACCCAGGGCTACCCGAGCCTGGGTAAAGCCAGAGGCTAAGTCCCTAGCAGGTGGCAGGCTGCATGCTGCCAAGTGTCTACCGAGAGGGCACCACTTCCAGGCGACCCAGGGGGCTAAGCCTGAGGCGGCAGGCTGGCCCAGGGTTCCAGGAGAGAGGGAGAGATTGTCCCAGGCGGCTGGGAAAGCCAGGGCTACCCGAGCCTGGGTACATGCCGGAGGCTGAGTCCCTAGCAGGCGGCAGGCTGAATTCTGCTAAGTGTCTACCAGAGGGCGACACTTCCAGGAGACCCAGGGGGCTAAGCCTGAGGCGGCAGGCTGGCCCAGGGTTCCAGGAGAGAGGGAGAGATTGACCCAGGCGGCTGGGAAAGCCAGGCCTACCCAGGGCCACCCGAGCCTGGGTACATGCCGGAGGCTAAGTCCCTAGCAGGTGGAAGGCTGCAATTTGCTATGGAAAGCTGCAATTTGCTAAAAATCCACCGGATGGCAACGGAGAGCGGCTCTCCCCGGCTCGTCCACAAGGCGGCGCCACTTCCAGGCGACCCAGGGGGCTAAGCCTGAGGCGGCAGGCCGGCCCAGGGTTCCAGGAGAGAGGGAGAGATTGTCCCAGGCGGCTGGGAAAGCCAGGCCGACCCAGGGCTACCCGAGCCTGGGTAAAGCCAGAGGCTAAGTCCCTAGCAGGTGGCAGGCTGCATTCTGCTAAGTGTCTACCAAGAGGGCACCACTTCCAGGCAACCCAGGGGGCTAAGCCTGAGGCGGCAGGCTGGCCCAGGGTTCCAGGAGAAGAAGGAGAGATCGTCCCAGGCGGCTGGGAAAGCCAGGCCTACCCAGGGCTACCCGAGCCTGGGTACATGCCGGAGGCTAAGTCCCTAGCAGGTGGAAGGCTGCAATTTGCTATGGAAAGCTGCAATTTGCTAAAAATCCACCGGATGGCAACGGAGAGCGGCTCTCCCCGGCTCGTCCACAAGGCGGCGCCACTTCCAGGCGACCCAGGGGGCTAAGCCTGAGGCGGCAGGCCGGCCCAGGGTTCCAGGAGAGAGGGAGAGATTGTCCCAGGCGGCTGGGAAAGCCAGGCCGACCCAGGGCTACCCGAGCCTGGGTAAAGCCAGAGGCTAAGTCCCTAGCAGGTGGCAGGCTGCATTCTGCTAAGTGTCTACCAAGAGGGCACCACTTCCAGGCGACCCAGGGGGCTAAGCCTGAGGCGGCAGGCTGGCCCAGGGTTCCAGGAGAGAGGGAGAGATTTGTCCCAGGCGGCTGGGAAAGCCAGGCCTACCCAGGGCTACCAGAGCCTGGGTACATGCCGGAGGCTAAGTCCCTAGCAGGTGGAAGGCTGCAATTTGCTATGGAAAGCTGCAATTTGCTAAAAATCCACCGGATGGCAACGGAGAGCGGCTCTCCCCGGCTCGTCCACAAGGCGGCGCCACTTCCAGGCGACCCAGGGGGCTAAGCCTGAGGCGGCAGGCCGGCCCAGGGTTCCAGGACAGAGGGAGAGATCGTCCCAGGCGGCTGGGAAAAGCCAGGCCGACCCAGGGCTGCCGGAGCCTGGGTAATGCCAGAGGCCGAGTCCCTAGCAGGTGGCAGGCTGCTAGCGTCTACCAGAGGGCGAGATCCCGCCTCCCCGAGCGGCCGGGGAGAGAGGATTTGCAGGAGCTGACAGGCGCGCAGAAGGGAAATCCGGAGAGATGATTGGCAGCCGGCGGAGGCAGCCGCCAGGCGGACCGGAAGGAGAACTGCGGCCGCTGGGAGCGGAAGGGAAATCCCCCGGGCGTCCGGGGAGACTAGCGGCCGCGGCAGGCGCGGCGACCCGGCGCCGGTGCCGCCATCCCGGGCGAGGCGACGGGCGCCTCCCCGCCGGCGCGGTTGGCACTTCCGTCGACACTTTGCCAAATTTTCAACTTTCAAAATTCCTCCGGCGGCCGTTTTTCACACCGGGGAGCGGCGTCCTCACGCCGGCGGCGGCGCACCTCGGCCGGCAAAAAGGGGTACCTCCTCGAGTCGGTGTCGGGGGTCCCGCCGTGGAACCGGGCGTCGGACGGCCCCGGAGGAGGCCTCGGAGCGGAAAAGGCACTACCGGAATGAGGTTGAATTTGACGGCCGGATCCGGGCCGGAGTTCCACAAAGTCGGACACTTTGAGTGGTTGGTCTTCATGTAATGGGACAGGTGACACTCTCTCTGTGACCTACTTTTGAACACCCCCGTCAAGAACCGTGTCCGAGACAGCGAGTCCTGTCAATTAGCTTACCAAAAGTCAGAGTACCAGGGGATCGGACACCCGACTCTGACAAAGTCCCAGTGAACTCTGCTCACAGGCCGCCGACGGCGGATCCCCGCGGGGGGGAGGCAGAGCGAGGGCACCGCCCCCCCGGGTTGCGTGACAAGCCTCTTCAGGTCGCGTGGCAAGCCGCAGTTTTCAGGCGGGCGCCTCCCGCCGAGCCGATCGGCACTTAGACGCTTTGGGGGAAAAAAAGGTCAAACGCACAAAAAAAAAACCCCATAAAACACGGACCATAAGAGATCCCCCGGGCGGCCGGGGAGAGATGATTGGCAGGAGCTGACAGGCGCGCAGAAGGGAAATCCCCCGAGCGGCCGCTGGCAGGCACGGCGACCCGGCGCCGGTGCCGCCATCCCGGGCGAGGCGACGGGCGCCCCCCGCTGAGCCGATCGGCTCTTAGACACTTTGGGGAAAAAAAAGACAAACTTTGAAATAAAACCCCACGAAACACGGACCTTAACGAGATCCCCCGGGCGGCCGGGGAGAGATGATTGGCAGGAGCTGCCAGGCGCGCAGAAGGGAAATCCCCCTTGGCGGCCGGGGAGAGATGATTGGCAGGAGCTGACAGGCGCGCAGAAGGGAAATCCCCCGGGCGGCCGGGGAGAGATGATTGGCAGCCGGCGGAGGCAGCCGCCAGGCGGACCAGAAGGAGAACTGCGGCCGCTGGGAGCGGAAGGGAAATCCCCCGGGCGTCCGGGGAGACTAGCGGCCGCTGGCAGGCGCGGCGACCCGGCGCCGGTGCCGCCATCCCGGGCGAGGCGACGGGCGCCTCCCCGCCGGCGCGGTTGGCACTTCCGTCGACACTTTGCCAAATTTTCAACTTTCAAAATTCCTCCGGCGGCCGTTTTTCACACCGGGGAGCGGCGTCCTCACGCCGGCGGCGGCGCACCTCGGCCGGCAAAAAGGGGTACCACCTCGAGTCGGTGTCGGGGGTCCCGCCGTGGAACCGGGCGTCGGACGGCCCCGGAGGAGGCCTCGGAGCGGAAAAGGCACTACCGGAATGAGGTTGAATTTGACGGCCGGATCCGGGCCGGAGTTCCACAAAGTCGGACACTTTGAGTAGTTGGTCTTCATGTAATGGGACAGGTGACACTCTCTCTGTGACATACTTTTGAACACCCCCGTCAAGAACCGTGTCCGAGACAGCGGGTCGTGTCAATTAGCTTACCAAAAGTCGGAGTACCAGGGCCTCGGACATCCGTCTCCGACAAAGTCCCTGCGACCTCAGCTCTCACGCCGCCGATAGTGGATCTCCGCTGGGGGCGAAAAGAGCGAGGACGCGCCGGTTGCGAGACAAGCCCCCTCCGCGTCGCGTGGCAAGCCTCGGACGAGTCACCCGTCACCCGCGGGTCACCCACCGATCGATCTGACGGCCGCCGACCCGGCGGGAAGGGACCCTCGCTCGGCCGGACCTAGGGGGTCCGCGCCGGCTAAGGCGCGGGGTCTTTCCTTCCCTTCAGCTCCGGAGCGGCGTAGCGGAAAAGCTTAAGGCCGGCGCGGCGCCACCCGCCCAGGGCGGGCGCCCGCGGCAGACCCAGGACATCGGCGAGAGAGAGTTTGCCTTCGCCCCGTCCGACCCCCGAGGTGTCAGAAAACCGGGCGTCCCCTACGAACGAAAGGGTTCCTCGCCGAATCCGGGCCGGGCTCCGCGCCCGAGCCCCGGCTCTTCGGGAGGCCCGACGCCCGAGAGCACAGGTTGACCTCCGCACCTCCGTAAGACCCGAACCGGCGCCCGCCGGAACGGAAGATCACCCCCGCCACCCG
>NW_027440015.1:30000-31768 GCF_031893055.1 Leptodactylus fuscus
TCCACCGGATGGCAACGGAGAGGCGCGCTCCCCGGCTTGTCCACAAGGCGGCGCCAGCATTCAGGTTGCAGGCTGCATTCTGCTAAAAATCCACCGGATGGCAACGGAGAGCCGCTCTCCCCGGCTCGTCCACAAGGCGGCGCCACTTCCAGGAGACCCAGGGGGGCGAGCCTGAGGCGGCAGGCTGGCCCAGGGTTCCAGGAGAGAGGGAGAGATTGTCCCAGGCGGCTGGGAGAGCCAGGCCTACCCAGGGCTACCCGAGCCTGGGTAATGCCGGAGGCTCAGTCCCTAGCAGGTGGCAGGCTGCATTCTGCTAAGTGTCTACCAAGAGGGCACCACTTCCAGGCAACCCAGGGGGCTAAGCCTGAGGCGGCAGGCAGGCCCAGGGTTCCAGGAGAGAGGGAGAGATTGTCCCAGGCGGCTGGGAAAGCCAGGCCTACCCAGGGCTACCCGAGCCTGGGTAACGCCGGAGGCTAAGTCCCTAGCAGGTGGAAGGCTGCAATCTGCTAAAAATCCACCGGATGGCAACGGAGAGGCGCGCTCCCCGGCTTGTCCACAAGGCGGCGCCAGCATTCAGGTTGCAGGCTGCATTCTGCTAAAAATCCACCGGATGGCAACGGAGAGCCGCTCTCCCCGGCTCGTCCACAAGGCGGCGCCACTTCCAGGAGACCCAGGGGGGCGAGCCTGAGGCGGCAGGCTGGCCCAGGGTTCCAGGAGAGAGGGAGAGATTGTCCCAGGCGGCTGGGAGAGCCAGGCCTACCCAGGGCTACCCGAGCCTGGGTAATGCCGGAGGCTCAGTCCCTAGCAGGTGGCAGGCTGCATTCTGCTAAGTGTCTACCAAGAGGGCACCACTTCCAGGCAACCCAGGGGGCTAAGCCTGAGGCGGCAGGCAGGCCCAGGGTTCCAGGAGAGAGGGAGAGATTGTCCCAGGCGGCTGGGAAAGCCAGGCCTACCCAGGGCTACCCGAGCCTGGGTAACGCCGGAGGCTAAGTCCCTAGCAGGTGGAAGGCTGCAATCTGCTAAAAATCCACCGGATGGCAACGGAGAGGCGCGCTCCCCGGCTTGTCCACAAGGCGGCGCCAGCATTCAGGTTGCAGGCTGCATTCTGCTAAAAATCCACCGGATGGCAACGGAGAGCCGCTCTCCCCGGCTCGTCCACAAGGCGGCGCCACTTCCAGGAGACCCAGGGGGGCGAGCCTGAGGCGGCAGGCTGGCCCAGGGTTCCAGGAGAGAGGGAGAGATTGTCCCAGGCGGCTGGGAGAGCCAGGCCTACCCAGGGCTACCCGAGCCTGGGTAATGCCGGAGGCTCAGTCCCTAGCAGGTGGCAGGCTGCATTCTGCTAAGTGTCTACCAAGAGGGCACCACTTCCAGGCAACCCAGGGGGCTAAGCCTGAGGCGGCAGGCAGGCCCAGGGTTCCAGGAGAGAGGGAGAGATTGTCCCAGGCGGCTGGGAAAGCCAGGCCTACCCAGGGCTACCCGAGCCTGGGTAATGCCGGAGGCTCAGTCCCTAGCAGGTGGCAGGCTGCATTCTGCTAAGTGTCTACCAAGAGGGCACCACTTCCAGGCAACCCAGGGGGCTAAGCCTGAGGCGGCAGGCAGGCCCAGGGTTCCAGGAGAGAGGGAGAGATTGTCCCAGGCGGCTGGGAAAGCCAGGCCTACCCAGGGCTACCCGAGCCTGGGTAACGCCGGAGGCTAAGTCCCTAGCAGGTGGAAGGCTGCAATCTGCTAAAAATCCACCGGATGGCAACGGAGAGGCGCGCTCCCCGGA
>NW_027440016.1:0-31757 GCF_031893055.1 Leptodactylus fuscus
TAAGAATTATATCCTGTATAGTAATGTAGCTATATACACCTAAGAATTATATCCTGTATATAGTAATGTAGCTATATACACCTAAGAATTATATCCTGTATAGTAATGTAGCTATATACACCTAAGAATTATATCCTGTATAGTAATGTAGCTATATACACCTAAGAATTATATCCCAGTATAGTAATGTAGCTATATACACCTAAGAATTATATCCTGTATAGTAATGTAGCTATATACACCTAAGAATTATATCCTGTATAGTAATGTAGCTATATACACCTAAGAATTATATCCTGTATAGTAATGTAGCTATATACACCTAAGAATTATATCCCATATAGTAATGTAGCTATATACACCTAAGAATTATATCCTGTATAGTAATGTAGCTATATACACCTAAGAATTATATCCTGTATAGTAATGTAGCTATATACACCTAAGAATTATATCCTGTATAGTAATGTAGCTATATACACCTAAGAATTATATCCTGTATAGTAATGTAGCTATATACACCTAAGAATTATATCCTGTATAGTAATGTAGCTATATACACCTAAGAATTATATCCTGTATAGTAATGTAGCTATATACACCTAAGAATTATATCCTGTATAGTAATGTAGCTATATACACCTAAGAATTATATCCTGTATAGTAATGTAGCTATATACACCTAAGAATTATATCCTGTATAGTAATGTAGCTATATACACCTAAGAATTATATCCTGTATATAGTAATGTAGCTATATACACCTAAGAATTATATCCTGTATATAGTAATGTAGCTATATACACCTAAGAATTATATCCTGTATATAGTAATGTAGCTATATACACCTAAGAATTATATCCTGTATAGTAATGTAGCTATATACACCTAAGAATTATATCCCGTATAGTAATGTAGCTATATACACCTAAGAATTATATCCCGTATAGTAATGTAGCTATATACACCTAAAGAATTATATCCCATATAGTAATGTAGCTATATACACCTAAGAATTATATCCCGTATATAGTAATGTAGCTATATACACCTAAGAATTATATCCCGTATAGTAATGTAGCTATATACACCTAAGAATTATATCCCATATAGTAATGTAGCTATATACACCTAAGAATTATATCCCATATATAGTAATGTAGCTATATACACCTAAGAATTATATCCCGTATAGTAATGTAGCTATATACACCTAAGAATTATATCCTGTATATAGTAATGTAGCTATATACACCTAAGAATTATATCCCGTATAGTAATGTAGCTATATACACCTAAGAATTATATCCTGTATATAGTAATGTAGCTATATACACCTAAGTATTATATCCTGTATATAGTAATGTAGCTATATACACCTAAGAATTATATCCTGTATATAGTAATGTAGCTATATACACCTAAGAATTATATCCCATATATAGTAATGTAGCTATATACACCTAAGAATTATATCCCATATAGTAATGTAGCTATATACACCTAAGAATTATATCCCGTATATAGTAATGTAGCTATATACACCTAAGAATTATATCCTATATATAGTAATGTAGCTATATACACCTAAGAATTATATCCCGTATAGTAATGTAGCTATATACACCTAAGAATTATATCCTGTATATAGTAATGTAGCTATATACACCTAAGAATTATATCCTGTATAGTAATGTAGCTATATACACCTAAGAATTATATCCTGTATAGTAATGTAGCTATATACACCTAAGAATAATATCCCATATAGTAATGTAGCTATATACACCTAAGAATAATATCCCATATAGTAATGTAGCTATATACACCTAAGAATTATATCCCGTATATAGTAATGTAGCTATATACACCTAAGAATTATATCCTGTATATAGTAATGTAGCTATATACACCTAAGAATTATATCCTGTATAGTAATGTAGCTATATACACCTAAGAATTATATCCTGTATATAGTAATGTAGCTATATACACCTAAGAATTATATCCTGTATAGTAATGTAGCTATATACACCTAAGTATTATATCCTGTATATAGTAATGTAGCTATATACACCTAAGAATTATATCCTGTATAGTAATGTAGCTATATACACCTAAGAATTATATCCCGTATAGTAATGTAGCTATATACACCTAAGAATTATATCCTGTATAGTAATGTAGCTATATACACCTAAGAATTATATCCTGTATATAGTAATGTAGCTATATACACCTAAGAATTATATCCTGTATAGTAATGTAGCTATATACACCTAAGAATTATATCCTGTATATAGTAATGTAGCTATATACACCTAAGAATTATATCCTGTATATAGTAATGTAGCTATATACACCTAAGAATTATATCCCATATAGTAATGTAGCTATATACACCTAAGAATTATATCCTGTATAGTAATGTAGCTATATACACCTGAGAATTATATCCTGTGTATAGTAATGTAGCTATATACACCTAAGAATTATATCCTGTATAGTAATGTAGCTATATACACCTAAGAATTATATCCTGTATATAGTAATGTAGCTATATACACCTAAGAATTATATCCTGTATAGTAATGTAGCTATATACACCTAAGAATTATATCCTGTATATAGTAATGTAGCTATATACACCTAAGAATTATATCCTGTATAGTAATGTAGCTATATACACCTAAGAATTATATCCCATATATAGTAATGTAGCTATATACACCTAAGAATTATATCCCATATAGTAATGTAGCTATATACACCTAAGAATTATATCCCATATATAGTAATGTAGCTATATACACCTAAGAATTATATCCTGTATATAGTAATGTAGCTATATACACCTAAGAATAATATCCCATATAGTAATGTAGCTATATACACCTAAGAATTATATCCCATATATAGTAATGTAGCTATATACACCTAAGAATTATATCCCGTATATAGTAATGTAGCTATATACACCTAAGAATTATATCCCGTATATAGTAATGTAGCTATATACACCTAAGAATTATATCCCGTATATAGTAATGTAGCTATATACACCTAAGAATTATATCCTGTATATAGTAATGTAGCTATATACACCTAAGTATTATATTCTGTATATAGTAATGTAGCTATATACAACTAAGAATTATATCCCATATAGTAATGTAGCTATATACACCTAAGAATTATATCCTGTATATAGTAATGTAGCTATATACAACTAAGAATTATATCCCATATAGTAATGTAGCTATATACACCTAAGAATTATATCCTGTATATAGTAATGTAGCTATATACACCTAAGAATTATATCCTGTATAGTAATGTAGCTATATACACCTAAGAATTATATCCCGTATAGTAATGTAGCTATATATACCTAAGAATTATATCCTGTATAGTAATGTAGCTATATACACCTAAGAATTATATCCCATATAGTAATGTAGCTATATACACCTAAGAATTATATCCTGTATAGTAATGTAGCTATATACACCTAAGAATTATATCCCATATAGTAATGTAGCTATATACACCTGAGAATTATATCCTGTATATAGTAATGTAGCTATATACACCTAAGAATTATATCCTGTATATAGTAATGTAGCTATATACACCTAAGAATTATATCCTGTATATAGTAATGTAGCTATATACACCTAAGAATTATATCCTGTATAGTAATGTAGCTATATACACCTAAGAATTATATCCTGTATAGTAATGTAGCTATATACACCTAAGAATTATATCCTGTATAGTAATGTAGCTATATACACCTAAGAATTATATCCTGTATATAGTAATGTAGCTATATACACCTAAGAATTATATCCTGTATATAGTAATGTAGCTATAAACACCTAAGAATTATATCCCGTATATAGTAATGTAGCTATATACACCTAAGAATTATATCCTGTATAGTAATGTAGCTATATACACCTAAGTATTATATCCTGTATAGTAATGTAGCTATATACACCTAAGAATTATATCCTGTATAGTAATGTAGCTATATACACCTAAGAATTATATCCTGTATAGTAATGTAGCTATATACACCTAAGAATTATATCCTGTATAGTAATGTAGCTATATACACCTAAGAATTATATCCTGTATAGTAATGTAGCTATATACACCTAAGAATTATATCCCGTATATAGTAATGTAGCTATATACACCTAAGAATTATATCCTGTATATAGTAATGTAGCTATATACACCTAAGAATTATATCCTGTATAGTAATGTAGCTATATACACCTAAGAATTATATCCCGTATAGTAATGTAGCTATATACACCTAAGAATTATATCCCATATAGTAATGTAGCTATATACACCTAAGAATTATATCCCATATAGTAATGTAGCTATATACACCTGAGAATTATATCCTGTATATAGTAATGTAGCTATATACACCTAAGAATTATATCCTGTATAGTAATGTAGCTATATACACCTAAGAATTATATCCTGTATATAGTAATGTAGCTATATACACCTAAGAATTATATCCCATATATAGTAATGTAGCTATATACACCTAAGAATTATATCCTGTATATAGTAATGTAGCTATATACACCTAAGAATTATATCCTGTATAGTAATGTAGCTATATACACCTAAGAATTATATCCTGTATAGTAATGTAGCTATATACACCTAAGAATTATATCCTGTATAGTAATGTAGCTATATACACCTAAGAATTATATCCTGTATATAGTAATGTAGCTATATACACCTAAGAATTATATCCTGTATATAGTAATGTAGCTATATACACCTAAGAATTATATCCTGTATATAGTAATGTAGCTATATACACCTAAGAATTATATCCTGTATATAGTAATGTAGCTATATACACCTGAGAATTATATCCTGTATAGTAATGTAGCTATATACACCTAAGAATTATATCCTGTATAGTAATGTAGCTATATACACCTAAGAATTATATCCTGTATAGTAATGTAGCTATATACACCTGAGAATTATATCCTGTCTAGTAATGTAGCTATATACACCTAAGTATTATATCCTGTATATAGTAATGTAGCTATATACACCTAAGTATTATATCCTGTATATAGTAATGTAGCTATATACACCTAAGTATTATATCCTGTATATAGTAATGTAGCTATATACACCTAAGAATTATATCCTGTATAGTAATGTAGCTATATACACCTAAGAATTATATCCCGTATAGTAATGTAGCTATATACACCTAAGAATTATATCCTGTATATAGTAATGTAGCTATATACACCTAAGTATTATATCCTGTATAGTAATGTAGCTATATACACCTAAGAATTATATCCTGTATAGTAATGTAGCTATATACACCTAAGTATTATATCCTGTATAGTAATGTAGCTATATACACCTAAGAATTATATCCCGTATAGTAATGTAGCTATATACACCTAAGTATTATATCCCATATAGTAATGTAGCTATATACACCTAAGAATTATATCCTGTATAGTAATGTAGCTATATACACCTAAGTATTATATCCTGTATAGTAATGTAGCTATATACACCTAAGAATTATATCCCGTATAGTAATGTAGCTATATACACCTAAGTATTATATCCCATATAGTAATGTAGCTATATACACCTAAGAATTATATCCTGTATATAGTAATGTAGCTATATACACCTAAGAATTATATCCTGTATAGTAATGTAGCTATATACACCTAAGAATTATATCCTGTATAGTAATGTAGCTATATACACCTAAGAATTATATCCTGTATATAGTAATGTAGCTATATACACCTAAGAATTATATCCCGTATATAGTAATGTAGCTATATACACCTAAGAATTATATCCCGTATAGTAATGTAGCTATATACACCTAAGAATTATATCCTGTATATAGTAATGTAGCTATATACACCTAAGAATTATATCCCGTATATAGTAATGTAGCTATATACACCTAAGAATTATATCCTGTATAGTAATGTAGCTATATACACCTAAGAATTATATCCTGTATATAGTAATGTAGCTATATACACCTAAGAATTATATCCCGTATATAGTAATGTAGCTATATACATCTAAGTATTATATCCCATATAGTAATGTAGCTATATACACCTGAGAATTATATCCTGTATAGTAATGTAGCTATATACACCTAAGAATTATATCCTGTATAGTAATGTAGCTATATACACCTAAGAATTATATACCATATAGTAATGCAGCTATATACACCTAAGAATTATATACCATATAGTAATGCAGCTATATACACCTAAGAATTATATCCTGTATAGTAATGTAGCTATATACACCTAAGAATTATATCCCGTATAGTAATGTAGCTATATACACCTAAGAATTATATCCCATATAGTAATGTAGCTATATACACCTAAGAATTATATCCTGTATATAGTAATGTAGCTATATACACCTAAGAATTATATACCGTATATAGTAATGTAGCTATATACACCTAAGAATTATATCCTGTATATAGTAATGTAGCTATATACACCTAAGAATTATATCCCATATAGTAATGTAGCTATATACACCTAAGAATTATATCCTGTATATAGTAATGTAGCTATATACACCTAAGTATTATATCCTGTATATAGTAATGTAGCTATATACACCTAAGAATTATATCCTGTATATAGTAATGTAGCTATATACACCTAAGAATTATATCCTGTATAGTAATGTAGCTATATACACCTAAGAATTATATCCTGTATATAGTAATGTAGCTATATACACCTAAGAATTATATCCTGTATATAGTAATGTAGCTATATACACCTAAGAATTATATCCCGTATATAGTAATGTAGCTATATACACCTAAGTATTATATCCTGTATATAGTAATGTAGCTATATACACCTAAGAATTATATCCTGTATATAGTAATGTAGCTATATACACCTAAGAATTATATCCTGTATAGTAATGTAGCTATATACACCTAAGAATTATATCCCATATAGTAATGTAGCTATATACACCTAAGAATTATATCCTGTATATAGTAATGTAGCTATATACACCTAAGAATTATATCCTGTATAGTAATGTAGCTATATACACCTAAGAATTATATCCTGTATATAGTAATGTAGCTATATACACCTAAGAATTATATCCCGTATAGTAATGTAGCTATATACACCTAAGAATTATATCCCGTATAGTAATGTAGCTATATACACCTAAGTATTATATCCTGTATATAGTAATGTAGCTATATACACCTAAGAATTATATCCTGTATATAGTAATGTAGCTATATACACCTAAGAATTATATCCCATATAGTAATGTAGCTATATACACCTAAGAATTATATCCTGTATATAGTAATGTGGCTATATACACCTAAGAATTATATCCTGTATATAGTAATGTAGCTATATACACCTAAGAATTATATCCTGTATATAGTAATGTAGCTATATACACCTAAGAATTATATCCCGTATATAGTAATGTAGCTATATACACCTAAGAATTATATCCTGTATAGTAATGTAGCTATATACACCTAAGAATTATATCCTGTATATAGTAATGTAGCTATATACACCTAAGAATTATATCCTGTATATAGTAATGTAGCTATATACACCTAAGAATTATATCCCGTATATAGTAATGTAGCTATATACACCTAAGAATTATATCCCGTATAGTAATGTAGCTATATACACCTAAGAATTATATCCTGTATAGTAATGTAGCTATATACACCTAAGTATTATATCCTGTATATAGTAATGTAGCTATATACACCTAAGAATTATATCCTGTATAGTAATGTAGCTATATACACCTAAGAATTATATCCCGTATAGTAATGTAGCTATATACACCTAAGAATTATATCCTGTATATAGTAATGTAGCTATATACACCTAAGAATTATATCCTGTATATAGTAATGTAGCTATATACACCTAAGAATTATATCCTGTATAGTAATGTAGCTATATACACCTAAGAATTATATCCTGTATATAGTAATGTAGCTATATACACCTAAGAATTATATCCTGTATAGTAATGTAGCTATATACACCTAAGAATTATATCCTGTATATAGTAATGTAGCTATATACACCTAAGAATTATATCCCGTATAGTAATGTAGCTATATACACCTAAGTATTATATCCTGTATATAGTAATGTAGCTATATACACCTAAGAATTATATCCTGTATATAGTAATGTAGCTATATACACCTAAGAATTATATCCTGTATAGTAATGTAGCTATATACACCTAAGAATTATATCCTGTATATAGTAATGTAGCTATATACACCTAAGAATTATATCCCGTATAGTAATGTAGCTATATACACCTAAGAATTATATCCTGTATAGTAATGTAGCTATATACACCTAAGAATTATATCCCATATATAGTAATGTAGCTATATACACCTAAGAATTATATCCCGTATATAGTAATGTAGCTATATACATCTAAGTATTATATCCCATATAGTAATGTAGCTATATACACCTAAGAATTATATCCCGTATATAGTAATGTAGCTATATACATCTAAGTATTATATCCCATATAGTAATGTAGCTATATACACCTGAGAATTATATCCTGTATAGTAATGTAGCTATATACACCTAAGAATTATATCCTGTATAGTAATGTAGCTATATACACCTAAGAATTATATACCATATAGTAATGCAGCTATATACACCTAAGAATTATATCCTGTATATAGTAATGTAGCTATATACACCTAAGAATTATATCCCGTATAGTAATGTAGCTATATACACCTAAGAATTATATCCCATATAGTAATGTAGCTATATACACCTAAGAATTATATCCCATATAGTAATGTAGCTATATACACCTAAGAATTATATCCTGTATATAGTAATGTAGCTATATACACCTAAGAATTATATACCGTATATAGTAATGTAGCTATATACACCTAAGAATTATATCCCGTATAGTAATGTAGCTATATACACCTAAGAATTATATCCCGTATAGTAATGTAGCTATATACACCTAAGAATTATATCCCGTATAGTAATGTAGCTATATACACCTAAGAATTATATCCCGTATAGTAATGTAGCTATATACACCTAAGAATTATATCCTGTATAGTAATGTAGCTATATACACCTAAGAATTATATCCTGTATAGTAATGTAGCTATATACACCTAAGAATTATATCCTGTATAGTAATGTAGCTATATACACCTAAGAATTATATCCTGTATAGTAATGTAGCTATATACACCTAAGAATTATATCCTGTATATAGTAATGTAGCTATATACACCTAAGTATTATATCCCGTATATAGTAATGTAGCTATATACACCTAAGAATTATATCCCATATAGTAATGTAGCTATATACACCTAAGAATTATATCCCGTATAGTAATGTAGCTATATACACCTAAGAATTATATCCCATATAGTAATGTAGCTATATACACCTAAGAATTATATCCCATATAGTAATGTAGCTATATACACCTAAGAATTATATACCGTATATAGTAATGTAGCTATATACACCTAAGAATTATATCCCGTATAGTAATGTAGCTATATACACCTAAGAATTATATCCCGTATAGTAATGTAGCTATATACACCTAAGTATTATATCCCGTATAGTAATGTAGCTATATACACCTAAGAATTATATCCTGTATAGTAATGTAGCTATATACACCTAAGAATTATATCCTGTATATAGTAATGTAGCTATATACACCTGAGAATTATATCCTGTATATAGTAATGTAGCTATATACACCTAAGAATTATATCCTGTATATAGTAATGTAGCTATATACACCTAAGAATTATATCCCGTATAGTAATGTAGCTATATACACCTAAGAATTATATCCTGTATAGTAATGTAGCTATATACACCTAAGAATTATATCCTGTATAGTAATGTAGCTATATACACCTAAGAATTATATCCTGTATATAGTAATGTAGCTATATACACCTGAGAATTATATCCTGTATATAGTAATGTAGCTATATACACCTAAGAATTATATCCTGTATAGTAATGTAGCTATATACACCTAAGAATTATATCCTGTATATAGTAATGTAGCTATGTACACCTAAGAATTATATCCTGTATAGTAATGTAGCTATATACACCTAAGAATTATATCCTGTATAGTAATGTAGCTATATACACCTAAGAATTATATCCCGTATAGTAATGTAGCTATATACACCTAAGAATTATATCCTGTATAGTAATGTAGCTATATACACCTAAGAATTATATCCTGTATATAGTAATGTAGCTATATACACCTGAGAATTATATCCTGTATATAGTAATGTAGCTATATACACCTAAGAATTATATCCTGTATATAGTAATGTAGCTATATACACCTAAGAATTATATCCCGTATATAGTAATGTAGCTATATACACCTAAGAATTATATCCTGTATATAGTAATGTAGCTATATACACCTAAGAATTATATCCTGTATATAGTAATGTAGCTATATACACCTAAGAATTATATCCCGTATATAGTAATGTAGCTATATACACCTGAGAATTATATCCTGTATAGTAATGTAGCTATATACACCTAAGAATTATATCCCATATAGTAATGTAGCTATATACACCTAAGAATTATATCCTGTATAGTAATGTAGCTATATACACCTAAGAATTATATCCCATATAGTAATGTAGCTATATACACCTAAGAATTATATCCTGTATATAGTAATGTAGCTATATACACCTAAGAATTATATCCTGTATAGTAATGTAGCTATATACACCTAAGAATTATATCCCATATAGTAATGTAGCTATATACACCTAAGAATTATATCCTGTATATAGTAATGTAGCTATATACACCTAAGAATTATATCCTGTATAGTAATGTAGCTATATACACCTAAGAATTATATCCTGTATATAGTAATGTAGCTATATACACCTAAGAATTATATTCTGTATATAGTAATGTAGCTATATACACCTAAGTATTATATCCCGTATAGTAATGTAGCTATATACACCTAAGAATTATATCCCATATAGTAATGTAGCTATATACACCTAAGAATTATATCCTGTATAGTAATGTAGCTATATACACCTAAGAATTATATCCTGTATATAGTAATGTAGCTATATACACCTAAGAATTATATCCTGTATAGTAATGTAGCTATATACACCTAAGAATTATATCCCGTATAGTAATGTAGCTATATACACCTAAGAATTATATCCCGTATATAGTAATGTAGCTATATACACCTAAGAATTATATCCCGTATAGTAATGTAGCTATATACACCTAAGAATTATATCCCGTATATAGTAATGTAGCTATATACACCTAAGAATTATATCCCGTATAGTAATGTAGCTATATACACCTAAGAATTATATCCTGTATATAGTAATGTAGCTATATACACCTAAGAATTATATCCCGTATATAGTAATGTAGCTATATACACCTAAGTATCATATCCTGTATAGTAATGTAGCTATATACACCTAAGAATTATATCCCGTATATAGTAATGTAGCTATATACACCTAAGAATTATATCCCGTATAGTAATGTGGCTATATACACCTAAGAATTATATCCTGTATATAGTAATGTAGCTATATACACCTAAGAATTATATCCCGTATATAGTAATGTAGCTATATACACCTAAGAATTATATCCCGTATAGTAATGTAGCTATATACACCTAAGAATTATATCCTGTATAGTAATGTAGCTATATACACCTAAGTATTATATCCTGTATATAGTAATGTAGCTATATACACCTAAGAATTATATCCCATATAGTAATGTAGCTATATACACCTAAGAATTATATCCTGTATATAGTAATGTAGCTATATACACCTAAGTATCATATCCTGTATAGTAATGTAGCTATATACACCTAAGAATTATATCCCGTATATAGTAATGTAGCTATATACACCTAAGAATTATATCCCGTATAGTAATGTAGCTATATACACCTAAGAATTATATCCCGTATATAGTAATGTAGCTATATACACCTAAGAATTATATCCCGTATAGTAATGTAGCTATATACACCTAAGAATTATATCCCGTATAGTAATGTAGCTATATACACCTAAGTATTATATCCTGTATAGTAATGTAGCTATATACACCTAAGAATTATATCCTGTATATAGTAATGTAGCTATATACACCTAAGAATTATATCCTGTATAGTAATGTGGCTATATACACCTAAGAATTATATCCTGTATAGTAATGTAGCTATATACACCTAAGAATTATATCCTGTATAGTAATGTAGCTATATACACCTAAGAATTATATCCTGTATAGTAATGTAGCTATATACACCTAAGAATTATATCCTGTATAGTAATGTAGCTATATACACCTAAGAATTATATCCTGTATAGTAATGTAGCTATATACACCTAAGAATTATATCCTGTATATAGTAATGTAGCTATATACACCTAAGAATTATATCCCGTATAGTAATGTAGCTATATACACCTAAGAATTATATCCTGTATATAGTAATGTAGCTATATACACCTAAGAATTATATCCCGTATATAGTAATGTAGCTATATACACCTAAGAATTATATCCCGTATAGTAATGTAGCTATATACACCTAAGAATTATATCCCGTATATAGTAATGTAGCTATATACACCTAAGAATTATATCCCGTATAGTAATGTAGCTATATACACCTAAGTATTATATCCTGTATAGTAATGTAGCTATATACACCTAAGAATTATATCCTGTATATAGTAATGTAGCTATATACACCTAAGAATTATATCCTGTATATAGTAATGTAGCTATATACACCTAAGAATTATATCCTGTATAGTAATGTGGCTATATACACCTAAGAATTATATCCTGTATATAGTAATGTAGCTATATACACCTAAGAATTATATCCTGTATATAGTAATGTAGCTATATACACCTAAGAATTATATCCTGTATATAGTAATGTAGCTATATACACCTAAGAATTATATCCTGTATAGTAATGTAGCTATATACACCTAAGAATTATATCCTGTATATAGTAATGTAGCTATATACACCTAAGAATTATATCCCGTATATAGTAATGTAGCTATATACACCTAAGAATTATATCCCATATAGTAATGTAGCTATATACACCTAAGAATTATATCCTGTATATAGTAATGTAGCTATATACACCTAAGAATTATATCCTGTATATAGTAATGTAGCTATATACACCTAAGAATTATATCCTGTATAGTAATGTAGCTATATACACCTAAGAATTATATCCTGTATAGTAATGTAGCTATATACACCTAAGAATTATATCCCATATAGTAATGTAGCTATATACAACTAAGAATTATATCCCATATAGTAATGTAGCTATATACACCTAAGAATTATATCCTGTATATAGTAATGTAGCTATATACACCTAAGAATTATATCCTGTATATAGTAATGTAGCTATATACACCTAAGAATTATATCCTGTATATAGTAATGTAGCTATATACACCTAAGAATTATATCCTGTATAGTAATGTAGCTATATACACCTAAGAATTATATCCTGTATATAGTAATGTAGCTATATACACCTAAGAATTATATCCCGTATAGTAATGTAGCTATATACACCTAAGAATTATATCCTGTATAGTAATGTAGCTATATACACCTAAGAATTATATCCCATATATAGTAATGTAGCTATATACACCTAAGAATTATATCCCGTATATAGTAATGTAGCTATATACATCTAAGTATTATATCCCATATAGTAATGTAGCTATATACACCTAAGAATTATATCCCGTATATAGTAATGTAGCTATATACATCTAAGTATTATATCCCATATAGTAATGTAGCTATATACACCTGAGAATTATATCCTGTATAGTAATGTAGCTATATACACCTAAGAATTATATCCTGTATAGTAATGTAGCTATATACACCTAAGAATTATATACCATATAGTAATGCAGCTATATACACCTAAGAATTATATCCTGTATATAGTAATGTAGCTATATACACCTAAGAATTATATCCCGTATAGTAATGTAGCTATATACACCTAAGAATTATATCCCATATAGTAATGTAGCTATATACACCTAAGAATTATATCCCATATAGTAATGTAGCTATATACACCTAAGAATTATATCCTGTATATAGTAATGTAGCTATATACACCTAAGAATTATATACCGTATATAGTAATGTAGCTATATACACCTAAGAATTATATCCCGTATAGTAATGTAGCTATATACACCTAAGAATTATATCCCGTATAGTAATGTAGCTATATACACCTAAGAATTATATCCCGTATAGTAATGTAGCTATATACACCTAAGAATTATATCCCGTATAGTAATGTAGCTATATACACCTAAGAATTATATCCTGTATAGTAATGTAGCTATATACACCTAAGAATTATATCCTGTATAGTAATGTAGCTATATACACCTAAGAATTATATCCTGTATAGTAATGTAGCTATATACACCTAAGAATTATATCCTGTATAGTAATGTAGCTATATACACCTAAGAATTATATCCTGTATATAGTAATGTAGCTATATACACCTAAGAATTATATCCCGTATAGTAATGTAGCTATATACACCTAAGAATTATATCCTGTATATAGTAATGTAGCTATATACACCTAAGAATTATATCCCGTATATAGTAATGTAGCTATATACACCTAAGAATTATATCCCGTATAGTAATGTAGCTATATACACCTAAGAATTATATCCCGTATATAGTAATGTAGCTATATACACCTAAGAATTATATCCCGTATAGTAATGTAGCTATATACACCTAAGTATTATATCCTGTATAGTAATGTAGCTATATACACCTAAGAATTATATCCTGTATATAGTAATGTAGCTATATACACCTAAGAATTATATCCTATATATAGTAATGTAGCTATATACACCTAAGAATTATATCCTGTATAGTAATGTGGCTATATACACCTAAGAATTATATCCTGTATATAGTAATGTAGCTATATACACCTAAGAATTATATCCTGTATATAGTAATGTAGCTATATACACCTAAGAATTATATCCTGTATATAGTAATGTAGCTATATACACCTAAGAATTATATCCTGTATAGTAATGTAGCTATATACACCTAAGAATTATATCCTGTATATAGTAATGTAGCTATATACACCTAAGAATTATATCCCGTATATAGTAATGTAGCTATATACACCTAAGAATTATATCCCATATAGTAATGTAGCTATATACACCTAAGAATTATATCCTGTATAGTAATGTAGCTATATACACCTAAGAATTATATCCTGTATATAGTAATGTAGCTATATACACCTAAGAATTATATCCTGTATAGTAATGTAGCTATATACACCTAAGAATTATATCCTGTATAGTAATGTAGCTATATACACCTAAGAATTATATCCCATATAGTAATGTAGCTATATACAACTAAGAATTATATCCCATATAGTAATGTAGCTATATACACCTAAGAATTATATCCTGTATATAGTAATGTAGCTATATACACCTAAGAATTATATCCTGTATAGTAATGTAGCTATATACACCTAAGAATTATATCCTGTATAGTAATGTAGCTATATACACCTAAGAATTATATCCCATATAGTAATGTAGCTATATACAACTAAGAATTATATCCCATATAGTAATGTAGCTATATACACCTAAGAATTATATCCTGTATATAGTAATGTAGCTATATACACCTAAGAATTATATCCTGTATATAGTAATGTAGCTATATACACCTAAGAATTATATCCTGTATATAGTAATGTAGCTATATACACCTAAGAATTATATCCTGTATAGTAATGTAGCTATATACACCTAAGAATTATATCCTGTATATAGTAATGTAGCTATATACACCTAAGAATTATATCCCGTATAGTAATGTAGCTATATACACCTAAGAATTATATCCTGTATAGTAATGTAGCTATATACACCTAAGAATTATATCCCATATATAGTAATGTAGCTATATACACCTAAGAATTATATCCCGTATATAGTAATGTAGCTATATACATCTAAGTATTATATCCCATATAGTAATGTAGCTATATACACCTAAGAATTATATCCCGTATATAGTAATGTAGCTATATACATCTAAGTATTATATCCCATATAGTAATGTAGCTATATACACCTGAGAATTATATCCTGTATAGTAATGTAGCTATATACACCTAAGAATTATATCCTGTATAGTAACGTAGCTATATACACCTAAGAATTATATACCATATAGTAATGCAGCTATATACACCTAAGAATTATATCCTGTATATAGTAATGTAGCTATATACACCTAAGAATTATATCCCGTATAGTAATGTAGCTATATACACCTAAGAATTATATCCCATATAGTAATGTAGCTATATACACCTAAGAATTATATCCCGTATATAGTAATGTAGCTATATACACCTAAGAATTATATCCCATATAGTAATGTAGCTATATACACCTAAGAATTATATCCTGTATAGTAATGTAGCTATATACACCTAAGAATTATATCCTGTATATAGTAATGTAGCTATATACACCTAAGAATTATATCCTGTATAGTAATGTAGCTATATACACCTAAGAATTATATCCTGTATAGTAATGTAGCTATATACACCTAAGAATTATATCCCATATAGTAATGTAGCTATATACAACTAAGAATTATATCCCATATAGTAATGTAGCTATATACACCTAAGAATTATATCCTGTATATAGTAATGTAGCTATATACACCTAAGAATTATATCCTGTATAGTAATGTAGCTATATACACCTAAGAATTATATCCCATATAGTAATGTAGCTATATACACCTAAGAATTATATCCTGTATAGTAATGTAGCTATATACACCTAAGAATTATATCCCATATAGTAATGTAGCTATATACAACTAAGAATTATATCCCATATAGTAATGTAGCTATATACACCTAAGAATTATATCCTGTATATAGTAATGTAGCTATATACACCTAAGAATTATATCCTGTATATAGTAATGTAGCTATATACACCTAAGAATTATATCCTGTATATAGTAATGTAGCTATATACACCTAAGAATTATATCCTGTATAGTAATGTAGCTATATACACCTAAGAATTATATCCTGTATATAGTAATGTAGCTATATACACCTAAGAATTATATCCCGTATAGTAATGTAGCTATATACACCTAAGAATTATATCCTGTATAGTAATGTAGCTATATACACCTAAGAATTATATCCCATATATAGTAATGTAGCTATATACACCTAAGAATTATATCCCGTATATAGTAATGTAGCTATATACATCTAAGTATTATATCCCATATAGTAATGTAGCTATATACACCTAAGAATTATATCCCGTATATAGTAATGTAGCTATATACATCTAAGTATTATATCCCATATAGTAATGTAGCTATATACACCTGAGAATTATATCCTGTATAGTAATGTAGCTATATACACCTAAGAATTATATCCTGTATAGTAATGTAGCTATATACACCTAAGAATTATATACCATATAGTAATGCAGCTATATACACCTAAGAATTATATCCTGTATATAGTAATGTAGCTATATACACCTAAGAATTATATCCCGTATAGTAATGTAGCTATATACACCTAAGAATTATATCCCATATAGTAATGTAGCTATATACACCTAAGAATTATATCCCGTATATAGTAATGTAGCTATATACACCTAAGAATTATATCCCATATAGTAATGTAGCTATATACACCTAAGAATTATATCCTGTATAGTAATGTAGCTATATACACCTAAGAATTATATCCTGTATATAGTAATGTAGCTATATACACCTAAGAATTATATCCTGTATAGTAATGTAGCTATATACACCTAAGAATTATATCCTGTATAGTAATGTAGCTATATACACCTAAGAATTATATCCCATATAGTAATGTAGCTATATACAACTAAGAATTATATCCCATATAGTAATGTAGCTATATACACCTAAGAATTATATCCTGTATATAGTAATGTAGCTATATACACCTAAGAATTATATCCTGTATAGTAATGTAGCTATATACACCTAAGAATTATATCCTGTATAGTAATGTAGCTATATACACCTAAGAATTATATCCCATATAGTAATGTAGCTATATACAACTAAGAATTATATCCCATATAGTAATGTAGCTATATACACCTAAGAATTATATCCTGTATATAGTAATGTAGCTATATACACCTAAGAATTATATCCTGTATATAGTAATGTAGCTATATACACCTAAGAATTATATCCTGTATATAGTAATGTAGCTATATACACCTAAGAATTATATCCTGTATAGTAATGTAGCTATATACACCTAAGAATTATATCCTGTATATAGTAATGTAGCTATATACACCTAAGAATTATATCCCGTATAGTAATGTAGCTATATACACCTAAGAATTATATCCTGTATAGTAATGTAGCTATATACACCTAAGAATTATATCCCATATATAGTAATGTAGCTATATACACCTAAGAATTATATCCCGTATATAGTAATGTAGCTATATACATCTAAGTATTATATCCCATATAGTAATGTAGCTATATACACCTAAGAATTATATCCCGTATATAGTAATGTAGCTATATACATCTAAGTATTATATCCCATATAGTAATGTAGCTATATACACCTGAGAATTATATCCTGTATAGTAATGTAGCTATATACACCTAAGAATTATATCCTGTATAGTAATGTAGCTATATACACCTAAGAATTATATACCATATAGTAATGCAGCTATATACACCTAAGAATTATATCCTGTATATAGTAATGTAGCTATATACACCTAAGAATTATATCCCGTATAGTAATGTAGCTATATACACCTAAGAATTATATCCCATATAGTAATGTAGCTATATACACCTAAGAATTATATCCCATATAGTAATGTAGCTATATACACCTAAGAATTATATCCTGTATATAGTAATGTAGCTATATACACCTAAGAATTATATACCGTATATAGTAATGTAGCTATATACACCTAAGAATTATATCCCGTATAGTAATGTAGCTATATACACCTAAGAATTATATCCCGTATAGTAATGTAGCTATATACACCTAAGAATTATATCCCGTATAGTAATGTAGCTATATACACCTAAGAATTATATCCCGTATAGTAATGTAGCTATATACACCTAAGAATTATATCCTGTATAGTAATGTAGCTATATACACCTAAGAATTATATCCTGTATAGTAATGTAGCTATATACACCTAAGAATTATATCCTGTATAGTAATGTAGCTATATACACCTAAGAATTATATCCTGTATAGTAATGTAGCTATATACACCTAAGAATTATATCCTGTATATAGTAATGTAGCTATATACACCTAAGAATTATATCCCGTATAGTAATGTAGCTATATACACCTAAGAATTATATCCTGTATATAGTAATGTAGCTATATACACCTAAGAATTATATCCCGTATATAGTAATGTAGCTATATACACCTAAGAATTATATCCCGTATAGTAATGTAGCTATATACACCTAAGAATTATATCCCGTATATAGTAATGTAGCTATATACACCTAAGAATTATATCCCGTATAGTAATGTAGCTATATACACCTAAGAATTATATCCTGTATAGTAATGTAGCTATATACACCTAAGAATTATATCCTGTATATAGTAATGTAGCTATATACACCTAAGAATTATATCCTGTATATAGTAATGTAGCTATATACACCTAAGAATTATATCCTGTATAGTAATGTGGCTATATACACCTAAGAATTATATCCTGTATATAGTAATGTAGCTATATACACCTAAGAATTATATCCTGTATATAGTAATGTAGCTATATACACCTAAGAATTATATCCTGTATAGTAATGTGGCTATATACACCTAAGAATTATATCCTGTATATAGTAATGTAGCTATATACACCTAAGAATTATATCCTGTATATAGTAATGTAGCTATATACACCTAAGAATTATATCCTGTATATAGTAATGTAGCTATATACACCTAAGAATTATATCCTGTATAGTAATGTAGCTATATACACCTAAGAATTATATCCTGTATATAGTAATGTAGCTATATACACCTAAGAATTATATCCCGTATATAGTAATGTAGCTATATACACCTAAGAATTATATCCCATATAGTAATGTAGCTATATACACCTAAGAATTATATCCTGTATAGTAATGTAGCTATATACACCTAAGAATTATATCCTGTATATAGTAATGTAGCTATATACACCTAAGAATTATATCCTGTATAGTAATGTAGCTATATACACCTAAGAATTATATCCTGTATAGTAATGTAGCTATATACACCTAAGAATTATATCCCATATAGTAATGTAGCTATATACAACTAAGAATTATATCCCATATAGTAATGTAGCTATATACACCTAAGAATTATATCCTGTATATAGTAATGTAGCTATATACACCTAAGAATTATATCCTGTATAGTAATGTAGCTATATACACCTAAGAATTATATCCTGTATAGTAATGTAGCTATATACACCTAAGAATTATATCCTGTATAGTAATGTAGCTATATACACCTAAGAATTATATCCTGTATAGTAATGTAGCTATATACACCTAAGAATTATATCCTGTATAGTAATGTAGCTATATACACCTAAGAATTATATCCTGTATATAGTAATGTAGCTATATACACCTAAGAATTATATCCCGTATAGTAATGTAGCTATATACAACTAAGAATTATATCCCATATAGTAATGTAGCTATATACACCTAAGAATTATATCCCGTATAGTAATGTAGCTATATACACCTAAGAATTATATCCTGTATAGTAATGTAGCTATATACACCTAAGAATTATATCCTGTATAGTAATGTAGCTATATACACCTAAGAATTATATCCTGTATATAGTAATGTAGCTATATACACCTAAGAATTATATCCCGTATAGTAATGTAGCTATATACACCTAAGAATTATATCCTGTATAGTAATGTAGCTATATACACCTAAGAATTATATCCCATATATAGTAATGTAGCTATATACACCTAAGAATTATATCCCGTATATAGTAATGTAGCTATATACATCTAAGTATTATATCCCATATAGTAATGTAGCTATATACACCTAAGAATTATATCCCGTATATAGTAATGTAGCTATATACATCTAAGTATTATATCCCATATAGTAATGTAGCTATATACACCTGAGAATTATATCCTGTATAGTAATGTAGCTATATACACCTAAGAATTATATCCTGTATAGTAATGTAGCTATATACACCTAAGAATTATATACCATATAGTAATGCAGCTATATACACCTAAGAATTATATCCTGTATATAGTAATGTAGCTATATACACCTAAGAATTATATCCCGTATAGTAATGTAGCTATATACACCTAAGAATTATATCCCATATAGTAATGTAGCTATATACACCTAAGAATTATATCCCATATAGTAATGTAGCTATATACACCTAAGAATTATATCCTGTATATAGTAATGTAGCTATATACACCTAAGAATTATATACCGTATATAGTAATGTAGCTATATACACCTAAGAATTATATCCCGTATAGTAATGTAGCTATATACACCTAAGAATTATATCCCGTATAGTAATGTAGCTATATACACCTAAGAATTATATCCCGTATAGTAATGTAGCTATATACACCTAAGAATTATATCCTGTATAGTAATGTAGCTATATACACCTAAGAATTATATCCTGTATAGTAATGTAGCTATATACACCTAAGAATTATATCCTGTATATAGTAATGTAGCTATATACACCTAAGTATTATATCCCGTATATAGTAATGTAGCTATATACACCTAAGAATTATATACCGTATATAGTAATGTAGCTATATACACCTAAGAATTATATCCTGTATAGTAATGTAGCTATATACACCTAAGAATTATATCCCGTATAGTAATGTAGCTATATACACCTAAGAATTATATCCCGTATAGTAATGTAGCTATATACACCTAAGTATTATATCCCGTATAGTAATGTAGCTATATACACCTAAGAATTATATCCTGTATAGTAATGTAGCTATATACACCTAAGAATTATATCCTGTATATAGTAATGTAGCTATATACACCTGAGAATTATATCCTGTATATAGTAATGTAGCTATATACACCTAAGAATTATATCCTGTATATAGTAATGTAGCTATATACACCTAAGAATTATATCCTGTATATAGTAATGTAGCTATATACACCTAAGTATTATATCCTGTATAGTAATGTAGCTATATACACCTAAGAATTATATCCTGTATATAGTAATGTAGCTATATACACCTAAGAATTATATCCCGTATAGTAATGTAGCTATATACACCTAAGAATTATATCCTGTATAGTAATGTAGCTATATACACCTAAGAATTATATCCTGTATAGTAATGTAGCTATATACACCTAAGAATTATATCCTGTATATAGTAATGTAGCTATATACACCTGAGAATTATATCCTGTATATAGTAATGTAGCTATATACACCTAAGAATTATATCCTGTATAGTAATGTAGCTATATACACCTAAGAATTATATCCTGTATATAGTAATGTAGCTATGTACACCTAAGAATTATATCCTGTATAGTAATGTAGCTATATACACCTAAGAATTATATCCTGTATAGTAATGTAGCTATATACACCTAAGAATTATATCCCGTATAGTAATGTAGCTATATACACCTAAGAATTATATCCTGTATAGTAATGTAGCTATATACACCTAAGAATTATATCCTGTATATAGTAATGTAGCTATATACACCTAAGAATTATATCCTGTATATAGTAATGTAGCTATATACACCTAAGAATTATATCCTGTATATAGTAATGTAGCTATATACACCTAAGAATTATATCCCGTATATAGTAATGTAGCTATATACACCTAAGAATTATATCCTGTATATAGTAATGTAGCTATATACACCTAAGAATTATATCCTGTATATAGTAATGTAGCTATATACACCTAAGAATTATATCCCGTATATAGTAATGTAGCTATATACACCTGAGAATTATATCCTGTATAGTAATGTAGCTATATACACCTAAGAATTATATCCCATATAGTAATGTAGCTATATACACCTAAGAATTATATCCTGTATAGTAATGTAGCTATATACACCTAAGAATTATATCCCATATAGTAATGTAGCTATATACACCTAAGAATTATATCCTGTATATAGTAATGTAGCTATATACACCTAAGAATTATATCCTGTATAGTAATGTAGCTATATACACCTAAGAATTATATCCCATATAGTAATGTAGCTATATACACCTAAGAATTATATCCTGTATATAGTAATGTAGCTATATACACCTAAGAATTATATCCTGTATAGTAATGTAGCTATATACACCTAAGAATTATATCCTGTATATAGTAATGTAGCTATATACACCTAAGAATTATATTCTGTATATAGTAATGTAGCTATATACACCTAAGAATTATATCCCGTATAGTAATGTAGCTATATACACCTAAGAATTATATCCTGTATATAGTAATGTAGCTATATACACCTAAGTATTATATCCCGTATAGTAATGTAGCTATATACACCTAAGAATTATATCCCATATAGTAATGTAGCTATATACACCTAAGAATTATATCCTGTATAGTAATGTAGCTATATACACCTAAGAATTATATCCTGTATATAGTAATGTAGCTATATACACCTAAGAATTATATCCCATATAGTAATGTAGCTATATACACCTAAGAATTATATCCTGTATAGTAATGTAGCTATATACACCTAAGAATTATATCCTGTATATAGTAATGTAGCTATATACACCTAAGAATTATATCCTGTATAGTAATGTAGCTATATACACCTAAGAATTATATCCCGTATAGTAATGTAGCTATATACACCTAAGAATTATATCCCGTATATAGTAATGTAGCTATATACACCTAAGAATTATATCCCGTATAGTAATGTAGCTATATACACCTAAGAATTATATCCCGTATATAGTAATGTAGCTATATACACCTAAGAATTATATCCCGTATAGTAATGTAGCTATATACACCTAAGAATTATATCCTGTATATAGTAATGTAGCTATATACACCTAAGAATTATATCCTGTATATAGTAATGTAGCTATATACACCTAAGTATCATATCCTGTATAGTAATGTAGCTATATACACCTAAGAATTATATCCCGTATATAGTAATGTAGCTATATACACCTAAGAATTATATCCCGTATAGTAATGTGGCTATATACACCTAAGAATTATATCCTGTATATAGTAATGTAGCTATATACACCTAAGAATTATATCCCGTATATAGTAATGTAGCTATATACACCTAAGAATTATATCCCGTATAGTAATGTAGCTATATACACCTAAGAATTATATCCTGTATAGTAATGTAGCTATATACACCTAAGTATTATATCCTGTATATAGTAATGTAGCTATATACACCTAAGAATTATATCCCATATAGTAATGTAGCTATATACACCTAAGAATTATATCCTGTATATAGTAATGTAGCTATATACACCTAAGTATCATATCCTGTATAGTAATGTAGCTATATACACCTAAGAATTATATCCCGTATATAGTAATGTAGCTATATACACCTAAGAATTATATCCCGTATAGTAATGTAGCTATATACACCTAAGAATTATATCCCGTATATAGTAATGTAGCTATATACACCTAAGAATTATATCCCGTATAGTAATGTAGCTATATACACCTAAGAATTATATCCCGTATAGTAATGTAGCTATATACACCTAAGTATTATATCCTGTATAGTAATGTAGCTATATACACCTAAGAATTATATCCTGTATATAGTAATGTAGCTATATACACCTAAGAATTATATCCTGTATAGTAATGTGGCTATATACACCTAAGAATTATATCCTGTATAGTAATGTAGCTATATACACCTAAGAATTATATCCTGTATAGTAATGTAGCTATATACACCTAAGAATTATATCCTGTATAGTAATGTAGCTATATACACCTAAGAATTATATCCTGTATAGTAATGTAGCTATATACACCTAAGAATTATATCCTGTATAGTAATGTAGCTATATACACCTAAGAATTATATCCTGTATATAGTAATGTAGCTATATACACCTAAGAATTATATCCCGTATAGTAATGTAGCTATATACACCTAAGAATTATATCCTGTATATAGTAATGTAGCTATATACACCTAAGAATTATATCCCGTATATAGTAATGTAGCTATATACACCTAAGAATTATATCCCGTATAGTAATGTAGCTATATACACCTAAGAATTATATCCCGTATATAGTAATGTAGCTATATACACCTAAGAATTATATCCCGTATAGTAATGTAGCTATATACACCTAAGTATTATATCCTGTATAGTAATGTAGCTATATACACCTAAGAATTATATCCTGTATATAGTAATGTAGCTATATACACCTAAGAATTATATCCTGTATATAGTAATGTAGCTATATACACCTAAGAATTATATCCTGTATAGTAATGTGGCTATATACACCTAAGAATTATATCCTGTATATAGTAATGTAGCTATATACACCTAAGAATTATATCCTGTATATAGTAATGTAGCTATATACACCTAAGAATTATATCCTGTATATAGTAATGTAGCTATATACACCTAAGAATTATATCCTGTATAGTAATGTAGCTATATACACCTAAGAATTATATCCTGTATATAGTAATGTAGCTATATACACCTAAGAATTATATCCCGTATATAGTAATGTAGCTATATACACCTAAGAATTATATCCCATATAGTAATGTAGCTATATACACCTAAGAATTATATCCTGTATAGTAATGTAGCTATATACACCTAAGAATTATATCCTGTATATAGTAATGTAGCTATATACACCTAAGAATTATATCCTGTATAGTAATGTAGCTATATACACCTAAGAATTATATCCTGTATAGTAATGTAGCTATATACACCTAAGAATTATATCCCATATAGTAATGTAGCTATATACAACTAAGAATTATATCCCATATAGTAATGTAGCTATATACACCTAAGAATTATATCCTGTATATAGTAATGTAGCTATATACACCTAAGAATTATATCCTGTATAGTAATGTAGCTATATACACCTAAGAATTATATCCTGTATAGTAATGTAGCTATATACACCTAAGAATTATATCCCATATAGTAATGTAGCTATATACAACTAAGAATTATATCCCATATAGTAATGTAGCTATATACACCTAAGAATTATATCCTGTATATAGTAATGTAGCTATATACACCTAAGAATTATATCCTGTATAGTAATGTAGCTATATACACCTAAAAATTATATTCTGTATATAGTAATGTAGCTATATACACCTAAGAATTATATCCCATATAGTAATGTAGCTATATACAACTAAGAATTATATCCCATATAGTAATGTAGCTATATACACCTAAGAATTATATCCTGTATATAGTAATGTAGCTATATACACCTAAGAATTATATCCCGTATATAGTAATGTAGCTATATACACCTAAGAATTATATCCCGTATATAGTAATGTAGCTATATACACCTAAGAATTATATCCCGTATATAGTAATGTAGCTATATACACCTAAGAATTATATCCCGTATATAGTAATGTAGCTATATACACCTAAGTATTATATCCTGTATAGTAATGTAGCTATATACACCTAAGAATTATATCCCGTATATAGTAATGTAGCTATATACACCTAAGAATTATATCCCGTATATAGTAATGTAGCTATATACACCTAAGAATTATATCCCGTATATAGTAATGTAGCTATATACACCTAAGAATTATATCCCGTATATAGTAATGTAGCTATATACACCTAAGTATTATATCCTGTATAGTAATGTAGCTATATACACCTAAGAATTATATCCCGTATATAGTAATGTAGCTATATACACCTAAGTATTATATCCTGTATAGTAATGTAGCTATATACACCTAAGAATTATATCCTGTATATAGTAATGTAGCTATATACACCTAAGAATTATATCCCATATAGTAATGTAGCTATATACACCTAAGAATTATATCCTGTATAGTAATGTAGCTATATACACCTAAGAATTATATCCCGTATATAGTAATGTAGCTATATACACCTAAGAATTATATTCTGTATATAGTAATGTAGCTATATACACCTAAGAATTATATCCTGTATATAGTAATGTAGCTATATACACCTAAGAATTATATCCCGTATATAGTAATGTAGCTATATACACCTAAGTTTTATATCCTGTATAGTAATGTAGCTATATACACCTAAGTATTATATCCTGTATATAGTAATGTAGCTATATACACCTAAGAATTATATCCTGTATATAGTAATGTAGCTATATACACCTAAGAATTATATCCTGTATATAGTAATGTAGCTATATACACCTAAGAATTATATCCTGTATAGTAATGTGGCTATATACACCTAAGAATTATATCCTGTATAGTAATGTAGCTATATACACCTAAGAATTATATCCTGTATAGTAATGTAGCTATATACACCTAAGAATTATATCCTGTATAGTAATGTAGCTATATACACCTAAGAATTATATCCTGTATAGTAATGTAGCTATATACACCTAAGAATTATATCCTGTATAGTAATGTAGCTATATACACCTAAGAATTATATCCTGTATAGTAATGTAGCTATATACACCTAAGAATTATATCCTGTATAGTAATGTAGCTATATACACCTAAGAATTATATCCTGTATATAGTAATGTAGCTATATACACCTAAGAATTATATCCTGTATATAGTAATGTAGCTATATACACCTAAGAATTATATCCCGCATAGTAATGTAGCTATATACACCTAATTATTATATCCTGTATAGTAATGTGGCTATATACACCTAAGAATTATATCCTGTATAGTAATGTAGCTATATACACCTAAGAATTATATCCTGTATATAGTAATGTAGCTATATACACCTAAGAATTATATCCTGTATAGTAATGTAGCTATATACACCTAAGTATTATATCCCATATAGTAATGTAGCTATATACACCTAAGAATTATATCCTGTATAGTAATGTAGCTATATACACCTAAGAATTATATCCCGTATATAGTAATGTAGCTATATACACCTAAGAATTATATCCCGTATATAGTAATGTAGCTATATACACCTAAGTATTATATCCTGTATAGTAATGTAGCTATATACACCTAAGAATTATATCCTGTATATAGTAATGTAGCTATATACACCTAAGAATTATATCCTGTATATAGTAATGTAGCTATATACACCTAAGTATTATATCCCGTATAGTAATGTAGCTATATACACCTAAGAATTATATCCCATATAGTAATGTAGCTATATACACCTAAGAATTATATCCTGTATAGTAATGTAGCTATATACACCTAAGAATTATATCCCGTATATAGTAATGTAGCTATATACACCTACGAATTATATTCTGTATATAGTAATGTAGCTATATACACCTAAGAATTATATCCTGTATATAGTAATGTAGCTATATACACCTAAGAATTATATCCCGTATATAGTAATGTAGCTATATACACCTAAGTTTTATATCCTGTATAGTAATGTAGCTATATACACCTAAGTATTATATCCTGTATATAGTAATGTCGCTATATACACCTAAGAATTATATCCTGTATATAGTAATGTAGCTATATACACCTAAGAATTATATCCTGTATATAGTAATGTAGCTATATACACCTAAGAATTATATCCTGTATAGTAATGTGGCTATATACACCTAAGAATTATATCCTGTATAGTAATGTAGCTATATACACCTAAGAATTATATCCTGTATAGTAATGTAGCTATATACACCTAAGAATTATATCCTGTATAGTAATGTGGCTATATACACCTAAGAATTATATCCTGTATAGTAATGTAGCTATATACACCTAAGAATTATATCCCGTATAGTAATGTAGCTATATACACCTAAGAATTATATCCTGTATAGTAATGTAGCTATATACACCTAAGAATTATATCCTGTATAGTAATGTAGCTATATACACCTAAGAATTATATCCTGTATAGTAATGTAGCTATATACACCTAAGAATTATATCCCATATAGTAATGTAGCTATATACACCTAAGAATTATATCCCATATAGTAATGTAGCTATATACACCTAAGAATTATATCCTGTATATAGTAATGTAGCTATATACACCTAAGAATTATATCCTGTATATAGTAATGTAGCTATATACACCTAAGAATTATATCCTGTATATAGTAATGTAGCTATATACACCTAAGAATTATATCCCGCATAGTAATGTAGCTATATACACCTAAGAATTATATCCTGTATATAGTAATGTAGCTATATACACCTAAGAATTATATCCTGTATAGTAATGTAGCTATATACACCTAAGTATTATATCCCATATAGTAATGTAGCTATATACACCTAAGAATTATATCCTGTATAGTAATGTAGCTATATACACCTAAGAATTATATCCTGTATATAGTAATGTAGCTATATACACCTAAGAATTATATTCTGTATATAGTAATGAAGCTATATACACCTAAGAATTATATCCTGTATATAGTAATGTAGCTATATACACCTAAGAATTATATCCTGTATAGTAATGTAGCTATATACACCTAAGAATTATATCCCATATAGTAATGTAGCTATATACACCTAAGAATTATATCCTGTATAGTAATGTAGCTATATACACCTAAGAATTATATCCCATATAGTAATGTAGCTATATACACCTAAGAATTATATCCTGTATAGTAATGTAGCTATATACACCTAAGAATTATATCCTGTATAGTAATGTAGCTATATACACCTAAGTATTATATCCCGTATAGTAATGTAGCTATATACACCTAAGAATTATATCCTGTATAGTAATGTAGCTATATACACCTAAGAATTATATCCCGTATATAGTAATGTAGCTATATACACCTAAGAATTATATCCCGTATATAATAATGTAGCTATATACACCTAAGAATTATATCCCATATAGTAATGTAGCTATATACACCTAAGAATTATATCCTGTATATAGTAATGTAGCTATATACACCTAAGAAATATATCCTGTATAGTAATGTAGCTATATACACCTAAGAATTATATCCTGTATAGTAATGTAGCTATATACACCTAAGAATTATATCCCGTATATAATAATGTAGCTATATACACCTAAGAATTATATCCCATATAGTAATGTAGCTATATACACCTAAGAATTATATCCTGTATATAGTAATGTAGCTATATACACCTAAGAATTATATCCTGTATATAGTAATGTAGCTATATACACCTAAGAATTATATCCTGTATAGTAATGTAGCTATATACACCTAAGAATTATATCCCATATAGTAATGTAGCTATATACACCTAAGAATTATATCCTGTATATAGTAATGTAGCTATATACACCTAAGAATTATATCCTGTATAGTAATGTAGCTATATACACCTAAGAATTATATCCTGTATATAGTAATGTAGCTATATACACCTAAGAATTATATCCTGTATAGTAATGTAGCTATATACACCTAAGAATTATATCCTGTATATAGTAATGTAGCTATATACACCTAAGAATTATATCCCGTATAGTAATGTAGCTATATACACCTAAGAATTATATCCTGTATAGTAATGTAGCTATATACACCTAAGAATTATATCCCGTATATAGTAATGTAGCTATATACACCTAAGAATTATATCCCGTATATAGTAATGTAGCTATATACACCTAAGTATTATATCCTGTATAGTAATGTAGCTATATACACCTAAGAATTATATCCTGTATATAGTAATGTAGCTATATACACCTAAGAATTATATCCCGTATATAGTAATGTAGCTATATACACCTAAGTATTATATCCTGTATAGTAATGTAGCTATATACACCTAAGAATTATATCCTGTATATAGTAATGTAGCTATATACACCTAAGAATTATATCCCATATAGTAATGTAGCTATATACACCTAAGAATTATATCCTGTATAGTAATGTAGCTATATACACCTAAGAATTATATCCCGTATATAGTAATGTAGCTATATACACCTAAGAATTATATTCTGTAA